>NC_133864.1:17786669-17903607 GCF_044706935.1 Curcuma longa
AAAATAAAAACTCACCCCAGGACCAGATAAGCTGGTACTTGAATTAGAGGGTGGAGCTGGATAAACACAGTAGAAATTAAGAATGTTAAAATCAGAAGAAAAAAAACTCATAAAAAACTATTGGATTTGTCACGAACATCAGAAAATATTCAAACCTGATCCTGAGGTTAGGGCCTCACCACTACCAGGGCCTCCAATAATATCAGATAACTTCTTTTTCCTAACCTCATCAAGTTTCTCTAATGACCTTTCTAAGGGTCTCATGCCAACCATCTTAAAGAATTAAAATACAAGGTTAGAAAAATTCTGAATATAATCTAATAATTTTATCCACTGGTGGGGGGAAAAATAAGCATTTCTCTTGTACCTTAGCAATAGCCGCTAATGAAGCAAAAGCTGCATCTCTCACTTCAGGGGTCCCATCATTGAGGCTCTTCAAATTTTTATAAAAGAATCACAAATAAATATCCACAATTTCCACAATTAGTTAACTAAGCCATGTTTTGTTTTAAGAATAAACAAAACATTCTCTTGCTGACCTCCAAAAACATAGGCACAAAATCCTTGTGCAATTTAAGAATAGTAGCTTTATTATTTGTCTCAATGCAAAAGGTGACCCAATTCAGTGTCAACGAGCGCACAAGTGGAACCTTATTTTTTACAGCCACTTTTACATCTGTAATGAAAACAAGATACATTCAAACAAAAGATTGTTCCACATTAAAAACATCCAATATAACTTGTCAGGTAACAAGTTGAAGCTCCATATCGGCATTCATAACAGATATCAAGAGAACAAACAATTTTGAGTTACTAATTTCATAATGGAAACATATAGATAATAAAGGTTAAACTTAGAATGCAAATCCACCATCTGTTTCATAATAAAAGTTGGTCGTTCTGAAAGCTAATGATCATGATGGAGGGATATGACTAATGCAGCCAACCCTAAGTCGCTGGGAAAAACCATAATGATGGTGATGAAAGAAGTAAATTTCATCATGAAGATTTAGGTAATATGGCTTAATTTCTAAGCTGCATGACTAAAAAGCAGTTGTTATTCAGAAAGCTGCTGATGATGACAATGAGTTACTAATTTAATCACAAACCATATGAATTATTAGTTTCACCACAAAAAACATAAAGGTAATAGGGATTAGCTGATAGAACGCCATCAACCTTCTGCTGCATAATTAAAAAAAAAGACAGTTGTATGGTCTGTCTTAGATGCAATAGTTAAACCTAGTCAAAGAAAACTTATTCATTTTCAAGAGAATGACAAAGGATTCAAGTACAGATTCCCTATCTGATCAAACATAAAGGTTAAAAATAGAAAAGTTACTGAACATCCATCATCAAAATACAAACATGGAAACATTGGTTATTCAAAACAAGTGCATAGACTTAGCATGATAGAGTGGCTGAAAAAATTAGGAATTAGCTTGGAATCGGTATAAATATAGCCATTGTTGGTATTTACTAATTGAAAAAAATACACAAATTTAAAAATATAAACGATTCATGCATCAGATGTGACACACAGAATTGTGCCATATGTTGGTTGTAAGACAAGAATTACCTTCAATAACATCAGCCAACATTAAGCATCCAGACTTGTGCATCGCCTGAAGAGTTTGAGTCAAAGCATCAGTCAAAGTCGGCTTTTTCTCCTTCAACTTTTCCTGAAAAAAAATTAAATTTGTATGATGATTAGAATGACAATTTGAAACATAATTTAAGTAGGAATTAGAAAGCCTATGTAAAAAAAAACAATCTTGAACCAGCAAAGATGATAACAAACATAAATTTACATTCCAAATATATGAGCCAACATTTATTTTGAGTCTACTCGAGAGCAAGGGAGCCCAGATGACAAAAGGGAGAAAAGAAAGCAACCAATTCCCTTATCTACTTCAGTATAAGCAAAAAGGAGCAATTTCATTTGTCAAATAAAAAATCCAAGATTCTTAGAAAGATTACATAACTATCCATCATAAATGTTCCTCCACTTCTTTTCTATCGTTCAAACAACAATTAATACATTATCCTTTCTAATTCAAATCCTTAGTTTCTAAAGTTTCTCTCCTCAATTAAACCATTGGGTATGTTCTACTTATACAAGTACTAATTAGCACAATTTCATCTACTAATTTGACTAGGGAAATTTATTTATATAACTAGTAAATTAATTTCTCCTTGATTACTTTATTGTCAACATAAACCTTCCAATTTTAATCTTTTATATTCTAATATTACTCAAACCTCTAAATTCTATTTCCTAGCTTTAGTAATTCCACAAATATCATTGGCTTTTTGAAGTTTCTAATTTTTTTGCATGATTTAAGCTTTGCATCTTTGCCTTGATTTTAGTTATATTATGCATAATAAGTCCTCCCTTTCATAAACTTTTCAATCTATTAAAACATATTCCATCAAACTAATAATCATTTGTAAGTTATCACAACGCATATATTACTCGCTATATGTTATACAGCATCAGCTCTCCAAGAATTTAACAATAAATAACTTTGCGCCAAAATAACATAACACATCCAAACATAGGTATTAGAACCATATGATTCACAATTCGTGATACAGTTCACATATAATCAATACTATTCTTACATATGAATGAGAAGTAAAAACAACTGTGAAAATTTAATTCAATTTAACATGATTCACTGTGAATTTTATTTTGTCAAACTTTAAAACTAAGAAAGAAAATAATCTAAAAGAAATTTAACTGAATAAAAGTAAAACTAACCCATTAAAAAATTATATTAAAAATACACAATTTGCTAGAAATTAAACCAAACTTATTATAGTACAAGAAAATTGATGAATTTCATATGGTGCGATATTAGTAAAATGGCCAAAGAGTAAAATATCAAAGTTAACATGGAATAGAAAAAAAAAATCAAATATAGATAAAATTCCACAATAGGTCATGTGAACCTGACCCCTAACAACGGTTGAGAAAAATAAAATTTCACGTTAACACATAGAATAACAATTAAGGCAAAATCAATACTGACTTAAGAAGGTTATATCATATCTAAATTCTAAGTTGTATTTGAAGAGGAAATTTTCTATTGCTCATATTTTGTTTTAATTATTAATGACATAAAATAATAAGAATTTGTGTATTGTTACTAACGGAGGATGTAAACTGTTATGGATCAAGATTAACTTACTCTTTCTATTCTATAATGCTATTAAAATATTATATTATTTTACATACCTCTAGGTATCAAAACTTTCTTGGCTAAAGTAAAATTATTTTCAACATATTTTATCTTTTTATCCAAGCTTTCTGATTCACTGTTTGATAAGAGTCACGATTTGTAATTCACCAAAATGATTCACAATACAAGCCTAATTTGATAGCCTTGCATCCAACAATAAAAGCATAGTGGAACCAGTTTTGTAAAAATGGACAAGACAAGAACTACAATAACTTACAAGTAGAATAGGCAACAGATATCTTGAGCTTGCAGCAAAATGATTTCTCAGACCTTTGGCCAAATTTCCTATTGCTTGAATTGCCTCTACTGAAACAGCGAGATTCACATCTGTAACAAGCTGAAACCACAGTAAAGGGTACAATAAGATTAATGAAGAACAACTGTTACCTTAGCAAACAATGCCATAATTAAAGCCACAAGTCTAAAAGGGTAATAAAAAAGCACAAGGATGACACCAACTAGAGACTAGCACATTCAATAACTTGAGCTGCATAAAAAAAGACTGAAGAAAGCATGCTGATGCTCGTGTTCTAGGGTACAACACCAATGACAAGTAAATAAATCCTAACCCAGAATGCCGATAAAAAAACTCAAGAAAAATATATTTAAAATGTGTTGGTAAAGACATGAAGTTTAAGATGATACAAAATATACCTTTTTAAGTGTTCGACAGACTTCAGAAAAGTCACCAGGAGCAATTCTTTTAGTTGAAGCAAGCTTAGTAAGTTCACCAACAGCATCCCTTCTTTCAGACCATTTAGTAGCTTTCTAGAAACAGATAGTGGCATATCCATTATCACTAATGCAAGAAAAAACCCAACAGTAGGATTTTCTAAAGGCAGAAGCAATGCAAGCAAAAACACTAACCACTCCATTCCAAAATCCAGACTTATCCAAAGGCGTCAAAATATCAACAGGATCAACAAGCTCGTATTCATCGATTTCCTGAGGGACTGGAAGATAAGTCACATTAGCACAATGTAACACTCAAAGTGAAACAAAAACATATCATAAGGAAAAACTTAATTAAATTACTAGCAGAATTTGTTAGGTAGCTATTAATAACCAAACTCTTCCTAACCATCTGTTATAGATTCTTCAGGAGCACCAGCAGCCATTGTTTCAGAAGCAACTTCTTGTTCAGGTTCCTTGTCTTGTTCAGATCTAAAAAACACTTTAAAAGTATTATTCTAATAAAATACACAAACTAACATCATAGTATGTACATATTGCAAAATGATCATTTTATACACACACATACATGAAGTGCATCTTAAACTGTAAGTAGTCTCAGAAATGAAGTCCCCCTCCTTGTATGATTCTCACATGGCCATTAGATTTTTAAATGAGAATGATATTTCAACCAATAAGCAAATACATGTGTACAGCTAGTGGCATTCCAACTTGTGATCAAGGACCAAAGTCAAAATGGAATCATTTTTTAATATCAAGCTGTAAGTTTTGAGTTGGGAGGGGGGGGGGGGGGGGGGGGGGGGGGGGGGGGGGGGGTGACTGTGCATTGGGGAAAACATTAGGGGAACAGAACTTTCCCTTATGTAAATCTTGAACTACAAATTTAAATATTCAGGCTTGGAAGAGCTAAAGGTTACCTTAAAAGAAATTTTAAGAATATAAACTTTTTATTAAAGAATCAAGATAAACTAACTTTGCTAGTACTAGATTTGGAGGAAGTACTGCATAACTGATGAGCATAATGCTAAGCCATATTTGGTTAGACGAGTGATGGTCTAAAAGTTGATTATGAATTGAATATCCCAGATTCTTAGTTTAAGCCATGCATTGCAATCTGCAAGGACTATTTGTTCATAAATCAGTTGAAAATAGATTAAATATACTTTCTGGTAAAAAAATATTGAGAAGTTTTTAACTGGCAAGCAAATAAATGCCCCATGCATAATACTTTAGTCATTAGAAACATTTTTTGTTAAAGCTCATAGTCTTAAATATATTGCATGGCAATTAATAAGTTATTAATATGACTGAATAATTAGTTATGAGGCCTATAAGGTATTATGTTGAATCATAAAAAATTATATCATGCAAAAGTTGCCTCTTACTATCAATACTAATACAATATTTCATCCTCTCAACTTTAGTACTAGAGCCGGTTCCTCTTCTAGGGTTAGGATTTTCTTTATTAATTGTCACAAACCTAGTTTTCTTTTCCTCATTCTCCTCCATCATAAACCTTAATTTTCTTCCACTCTTTTCTCCACTAACAAAATTTTCTCATTCCCCCCCCCCCCCCCCCCTCCCTCCTTTCTCGGTCATAATAAACCACAATTGTCTTCCCTATATCTCTTGACATAAGCACTACTTTTCTTCCCATCCTCCTCCGATAGTCATGGTGAATCAAAATAGAAGCATTAAGAAAAAAAAAGACGAGAGAATTAAAGCACTTATTTTTCCACAACTTTCACCTCCAATTTTCCTTTTTCTACTCCTTTTTGCCTTAAGATCTTTAGTTTCGATTTTATCATACATTTCATTTTTATACGCATGAGTTAAGATAAGATTTGTTGAGTTTATAGTTTCTAACATCTACTTCTCTTGCAGTAAAATGACTGATAACCAAAGTCTACTACTAAAATTTCTGTGTTATGTTTGGATGATTGGAACCACTAACACTTAATTCAGCAACATTGATTTTGTAGGTGAGGTAAAAAAAAGACAAGATAGAGAAGTAATCTTTCTCTTTTCAAGTATCCTCTTCTCAAGTAGTATCAGAATTTCAATCAATATCTCTCTGGCATCCTCATCTTTCAGAGTAATCATCAATCTTCACAAGTCAACTCAACAATTATTACCTCGCCATTATTAGCGTGGATGTTGGACCTTAATATATCTAGTTTAAACTGAAACCTCACACAAATTGTCGTCCATATTCACAATGTAGAGTCTTCAATTTAAGGGGGGAGTCAAGAATGTCATAGCATGACCTTTGGAGAGAGTTATAGTGGGACCTTTTGAACATCATAACTAACTTCAAATATCTCTCTCCAGGCTTCATAAACAGTCCAGCGATGAACTCTTTGAAAGATGAATCCAAATTCTTGCGTCTTCATGCCACTACATAAGTATCGTGTCTTTATCAATTTTGTTGCTTTTTTAGGCTTTTTTCTAATCTATGTAACAAAGTAGACACTGATATTATTTGTGTCCTAGTTTGTGGGGGAGTGTTGGTATTGGAGTAAGCATTAGTTATTGGGTTATTAGAGCTATTAGTTATGTGTTGTGGAGTTTAGTACCACATATACACATGCATTGAATGTTTTATGTTAAATCCTTACATATTAGGAATGCCAGTGGGTTACATATTCGTGTTTATCTAAACCCAAACAAAATTAACTACCTGCTACCGCTATGGATGAGAAATAAGTATTCAGACCCACAGGTATCCATAAATAAGTGAGATATCATAGGCACCCACAATTTCAAGTAAACCAAAGAACATCAAAAATGACCAAACAACTATTACATTTTTCATAAAGGAAAACTTGTCATCTTTCCATATAGAAATTTCAAATTTTCATTACAGAAAGTCAACGCTACAGCAAACATAGTGTGTATAATAAGAATAAAAGCAAGAAAAGATTAGAAACATCATTAACTAATAGCTAAATTACCTTATTTTCCGAGTAGGCCTAGCAACTCCTGATACATTAGCAAGCTCTGCCTCTAGCTCTTTTTTCTTTATATAATCAGAATTAGAAATGAGTACAAGCATAAGACATGAACTAAAAATGCCAAACTCTTACCTATAGTATCCCGCATTTTTTCAAAGAGAATAGACTTTACAGGTTCCTTTCCAATCCACCGACATAGTTCAAGGGTAAGTCCTTTCGAAGAAGCACGAACATTCTGATCTTGGTGATCAAAAAGTTCAGGAAGCATTTTTAGGATCTTCTTGGGAGGAACCACCTTTGCCCCAAATTCACTGCAGTAAGAAAGTGAAAGAATATTAATTCTTAGATTTTGCATAAAACTACAGTAAATGAAGCAGAATTTAAGAATGGGAAAGATATACACCTAAGAGCCTGAAACATCACATCAATAGCAGGTACAACTGCTTTTGCAACTTTATTTTTTATTGCTTTCTCCATTGCTTCCTGACATTCCAAGTAGAAGGTAAGAAGGTTATCTACCCTTCATAAAAATATTTGAGCAACAAAAGGAAATCATTAGGAAAAAGAAGAGCAAAATATGCTAACTAACACCAAAATTATTTTTTGTTTAAAAAAAGAACTACATAGAAGCATTGTCACAGTCTCAAGATTTGCAAGTATATGATGTGTCAATCAAATATTTTCTTATTTAGTTGCATAGTTAAGTGTAATGCATCCAGATAAATATATAAACAATAGCATAATTAAGAAAAAAATAGATATCCTATATATAATCCAGATCAACTTTGCAATAACAAGTCTAGAAACAATGCTAAGATTTGAGTTTAATCAAGAAGATATATTGGCATATGGACAGCTCCATCCCCACATCCAAACAAAGACTCCAACTAAAACCTTAAAAAAAAGCTATCCTACATAAATCCCAAGCAACTTTGCAATAACAAGACTAGGAACAATGCTAAAATTTGAGTTTAATCAAGAAGATATATCGACATATAGACAGGTCCATCCCCACATCCAAAGAAAGACTCCAACTATAGCCATATGTTACTCTTAACACTAACATCAATTATCATATTAATACTGCAACTCCACCAAACCAAGTCCCAAGAAATGAGACAAAATTACAGTTAGCAGGATTGGCCAACGTGCTAGTCCAGATTAATCTGGATTATGATTGCCCAAAGACAATCAAGTGAAATAAATCCAACTTCAGCTAAATTAAATATAGGAAAATTATATATGCCCCTAGGAGTTTCAGAGTATTCATGTCTAATATTTCTGCTCTAGTCCCTAATTTAAAGGTCACTACAAATTGAATAATAATTAACAAAAGCAGATATTCAAAACATTTTAAAAATTCAAAAAATATTTTTCTAAACTTTTCTTATGATTTGATTCAATTTACATATTAAATTGTCACATGGAACTGATGAGGGTACAAAAAGATTTTAGATTTGAAAAATGGATACCTAGATTACCCTTGATGAAGAGGTACATGTGATTAACCTTAATTATAATTATATACACCAGTATGAACTGAGAAACAAAACATTATCAGATATCAGTTAAGGATCTATTATTAAATAACATATGTTTGAAATTAAAACAATGAAATTGGTATAGTTGTAAGTTTCAAAGGCATGTTCTCTATTTTCTCCTCTACATTCACTTCAAAAAACCTATATTTTCACCAATAAATTGACTCAAGCTTGCCTGGAATCCAACAATTCAACCTCTAGGCCAAGCTCTGATCATGGACTATATCAAGACAGTGAGCAAAAAACAAGACTGAACATACTGCCTCATAAACTCGTTAGTTTTTACATGTTAGGAATATTGTGACACAAATGTACTTTACACAATTTATAATTAAGGTGTTGTCTCGCACACTTTTGCATTCAGGCTCATTATTGAGAATGGTTTATTCAGAATTCAAATAATGTGTTGGCAAAGTCATCCTTATAACTAACTTTGCTCCATAAAGCCCGTCACCAACTATGCAACAAATGACAACCAAGTTCAACTCAGTTTCAGGTCAATTTATTTTACCAAATTTTGACCAAGATCATGTTCTTCAGGTCGACAAAAAATGTCATCCATAGTTGACAAAATTGGCAAATGCCCAACATGGATCGCTCATGTTGGATCAGTATCCGCAATGACAGATCCAGTTTTTTCAGAAAGATCAGCATTCAGAAAGTTAGAGAAGTTTAGAAAATAAACAGACACTAGTTAGATTGAATTAGAAATTGACAGAAACCATTAAAGTTTGATCAGATTAAGAAAGAAAATGAATGAAATCAAGTTAAAATTTAGTCAAATTGAGATGATTTTAAAACCTTGAGCAAAGCCTTCCTTTAATCCAGGTTGATTCTCAAAGAAATCATATAGGCAGGGAAGAGAGTTTCACTCACTGAGGATGATACCACATCATATTTCTCTAGCTCATTATTGATAAGTGAGGTTATCATGCATTGATAGAGTTATTGTGAATCAAGAGAGAATGAAATAATATCTCTCAATCAACAATAATTCTAAAACTAATCTTCCTTTAACTTAAAAAGATCTAAATGTAGTTAAAGACCCAACTAAATCCTATATTAAATGAATATTAAATAATAAAACTTTTATTTAAAAAATCCACTAACAAACTAGTGTTATTGAGTAACCTAAACAAAAAAAACAATTTTATTATTGTTTACAATCTATTTTTATATTAATTTTATATTTGTAAATATGATATTATTTATCTATTGTATTACAAATGATCAGATATGTAATGAAATGTAATAGTCATGCTTCTCAAGATTTTATATTTGTTATAATCGTATATACAAAATGATTTTATTATATCTTTCTCTTTAAAAAAAATTTGTCCATTATGATTTCACATATCCTAATCCGATAAAACTAATCTTTGTTTTGTTTTACTATCCAATCCCAATCCTAATACAACTTTGACAACTATGAATGAAAGAGAATTGAAGTATGGACTTGCCCACTTGATTTGGGTTGGATCAATTAACAAGTTTTTAGTTCATGTAAAAAACAATAAGTAAATTGGGTTAATTATCTGAGTTAGCGAGAAAATAAGGATTTGGGAAGGGAAAATGAAAGTGTTGCAACTTGGAATGTCATTGTAAATAACTAATGATCATTATCTAAATGACTTGATGATCCTTACATTGCATGTTATACATAAAATATAAAATGAGAGAATTATCTTAGCATTATTGCTTACTTAGTTAAAAATATCTTACATAAGAATATTATTTATCATTAAATTTTTTACTCTATTAAGTTAGCCCCAAAGTTTAATATCAAAAACTATTCTCACCATTCTAAAATTCTTAAAGCTATTAAGAGGTAAATTAATAGGATTTACCAACATCTCATAAGATACTTGTATAATATTAAAACTTTAGATGTAGAATGAGCAGAATATAAACATGGAGAGTATTTTGAGCAAGCTTCAAACTCTCGAACTGTGCTAGAGTTTCAATCTTTAGTTGGAACGATACTATTTCGGTATCGTGCCAACATTTCGATACAGTGTCAGAGACAGATTGGAGGTTAAAGGAGGAAGGAGATAAAACATCGGAATGAGACACTATCTATGCTGAGTGGTATTGAGTTTCAATAATTTACCAAAACGAAACATTTCGACCGTTTACTGACACGATACTAGATTTAAAACAAGGGTTTTGATTATATTGTACCAACAAGAATATCTTATTAAGTAAGAAAATATATTTTACTGATAAATAGTGAAAATTTTAATAATGAAAAATAATTAACTAATTTGAAGCAAATTCAAAAATATGGGCATGAAGAAAAATTCAAGCATTGGAGTAACATTAGTAAATGAGAATTGTATTCTTACTTCGCTAATGAGTACTCAAAGCTTTATGCATCCAATAGTCGGCAATTATGTTGAGAACTACATTAATTGGATGGTAAAGAACCATGCTTAATTTATTGAATTAAAATAAATAGAGGTTTTTGATTGTCCATTAATTTTAAAGCTTAAATACATCACTACAAAATAGGAAGTCAAGTTGTGCGCACAACTTTTAATATATACTATAGATTTTGAGGAGATGGCCAATTGGAGATAATTTACTATTCTTAATTAGGTAGTTTATTAAGTTTTTATGCTTACATTTCATATAGTTTAAAATTTTAAACTCAAATCAAGCTGAGTTAATTTTTTTTTAGACTCGGTAACTTAAACCAAATTTTCACATTGGCAATCCCTATGCCAAATATTTTGCCCATTATTACATGGCAAAATAACCACAAAAATGTAAAGATAGAGAGAGAGAGAGAGAAGTGGCACTAGTGTGTTTCCCTTACACTCTTGTGTTACTTGGAACAAAATTCCAACCATTATTACACAGGTTCAAAATCTCAACCATGCCAATGCTTCGGTCTTCAATTAGAACGATATTATTTCGGTATAACATTCTAATGTACGATCGCAATAGTAAATTGGAAGTGGAAGGAGGAAAGAATTAGAGATGAAAAAGGAAAAAAATAACTATTATATAGTTAAGTTTAATTATTATATAGCTTTAGCTTTCCATCTGGAATGTTATGATTTTGACATTATTCTATATGGAGATAAACTACAAAATATAAAAAATAACAACATTATCTCAATTTTTGCATGTCAAGCGGTATCAAGTGTTGACATGAAATGACATTCATCGATATGAGTGACACAATGACACAGGAGACATTATCTCGACTTCAAGTAATATCGAATTTTGATAATTTATCAGAACAATATGTTTCAACTGTTTTGCTCGACATGGTACAAGATTTTAAACCATGTTACTACACATATGATAGGAATTGAGAAAACTCTATCCACCACCTGGCAAAATGGAGAGGAATCATTTGAGCATTATCAAAGAGAAGTGCTTTAATCCAAACTACAATGCCCTACATGTGATGGAACTCAAACAAGTGAAAGCATTTGTGTGACATTAAAGATTGGAGTACTATTGCATAGAAGATTCACTCATAATTTTTGTTGTGCTCCAATTGTGTTGTAGATATAGACAACTTAAAGGCAGTTTAACAAATATTCTTTGTCGGTTGGCATTAAAATCTACTTGAGAACAGAACTTAGAGCTAAATATGATCAATGTGATCAAGATCCTAAGGGAGGCTTCATGCCTTAACCTACACAAGCAAACCCATAGAAATTGCACAAGTCTTTCAAAAATGATATCCTCTTGACAGATGTTCCTACCACTTTACTGAAAGAAAATGTGGAGTCCCTTGTTAGCCTAAAAAAAATGATTAGAGAAAAAAAAAGATCACAAACTGAACAAGTTAAGATGCACCATATTTCTTGACAAGCCGCAATGACTCATGTTCTCATGATCTATCGTCAATGTTCAAGCTTGCCACGATATGAATATGTTGAATCAAATTAGGGTAGGAAGGTACACTGACTTCACACAAAATTCATATCTGACCTACTCCCAACTCAAAATCTGATTGTTATGCTCATCCCCAGTGTTATACTCTTTCCAGGCAGAAAAGAAGGAATCCAATCCAAATATTCTGCTCCAAATGTCTGGAGATGAACTCTCCCATTCTATTGGCTAACCAACTGAGATCCAGTTAGAACAAATGCCGGTGGATATTACATTTCCAAAAGTAGTTTTCTTAACATTGATTTAGCAAGTGCATAATGAATAAATTGTAGAAATGATTACTTAGAATCCTCTTCTCTAATTCTATATCCTACACAAACAACGTAGATGGCATTGCATTGCCAACGAAAATCTAATATAATAATTCAGCTATCATGATATTTGATATTATATTTGTGACTCCTGAAACCCATAATCAGATTGACAAACCCTAATCATGAATACAGATTAAAAGTGCTGAATACAGATTTAATATATTAACCATAATTAAAAGTGCTGAATACAGATTTAATATATCTTGAGAAATTTGAGTATTTTTTGTTTCCAGGCTCAGGCACATAGAAATAGGTTTAACAAAGACATTACAAAAATGTACAAGATTCTGTATTATTAGGCTTAGAGATGTATGACAAATTAGAAGAATGTGATGAACTTGAAGATGCACGCTAAGAGAAACCATGCAAGAAAAGAGGAAAAGTATCACATATGCAGGAAATGTAACACAACGATAAGAGACATGGTTTCAATTCCTGCCTCACAACCAATTTAATATATTTAGAACATTGGAAGAACATCTACGGAAGTTATTATCTTCATACCAAGAACACTTCTGTCGCCTCCAACTCGATCCATTCTACCTTTCCAGTAGGCGAAATCGTTTCCATCGAAGTATGGTGGTCGTGCGGTGCTGTAACCCTCTTGAAATGCCATTAGTTGCTCCGGTTGATGGTTAGATCCTCCGAAACGGAACCTTGCTCTGATACCACTTGTTAGGATCGGTTGAATAGCTAGAGGGGGGGTGAATAGCGTTTCTCGATTTTTCTTGATCTTTCTCTGCACAGAGATTAGCGGAAGCAAAAATATAAAAGAGAAAGACAGAGATCAACGCTAACCCGGTTTATTTTACTTGGTATCCACCTCCGCAGAGGTGACTAATCCAAGGATCCACACGCACGCACACACCCGATGCACTATGAATCTTCTCCTTCTCGAAAACTCGAAGGCGGAGAAACCTTTACACCTTTTTAGATCTCCTCAAAATGATATGAAATATTGTCTAGGAGGAGAGGAATAAAGCAGAGATCTGAGCACAAAAACGCTCACAAAAGAAGCACAAAAGAATGAAAGAATAGCGAAGAAGATGAGTTGTTCTCGTGCAGGCTTCTTTTATAATCTCTGCAACATCAGTCGACTGCTGGCAGGGCCAGTCGACTGATGCCTTCAATCGGCAACAAAATCTTGCATTAAATGCCATTAAATGCTTGCCAATTTTCTGCAACGTTCAAATCACAGTCGACTGTCCAAGACCAGTCGACTGGCGACAGTCGACTATCCATAATCCCAGTCGACTTCCCAGTCGACTCCTGTCTTCCTCTGGCTCGACTGATCTTTCTGTGTGCGTCTGATTTATGAGCAGTCGACTGCTGGCAGGGCCAGTCGACTGGTGAAGCTGAAAAATCACATTTCAGCTTCTCTTGACCTAGACCTCGGCCTTCAAACACCTCCCATAGCCTCATGCCTCCCTGCACTAGCCTGAGATGCTTCCATCAGCTTCGTCATGTCAAGTCCTTGCCAAGACCACCCTTGGACTTCTCCTTGCCAAGACTACCCACTTGGACTTTTGCTTGCCAAGACTACCCACTTGGACTTTTGCTTGCCAAGACTACCCACTTGGACTTTTGCTTGCCAAGACTTCCCACTTGGACTTTCTCTTTGCCAAGACTACCCACTTGGACTTTTGCTTGCCAAGACTTCCCACTTGGACTTTTCTTTGCCAAGACTACCCACTTGGACTTTTCTTTGCCAAGACTACCCACTTGGACTTTTCTTTTGCCAAGACTACGCTTGGACTTTCCTGCAAACTTGCATCACACATGTTAGATCAATAAGAATTGCCTAACTTTAAACATGGTTTAGCCAAACATTGAAACTCAATGCACTTGGGGCAACTATTGCACCAACAAGGGGCGGGAGAAGCGGAGAGGCACGAAAGGGGGGGGGGCGGGAGAAGAGTAGCTACTAGCTAGAGGTGCGAGAGGGGGCGGGAGAGGCACGAAAATGCGGCGCGGGGGAGAAGACGAGCTAGAGGTGCGAGAGCGGGAGAGGGACAAAAATGGTGCGGGAGAGAAGAGGGAGGCGTACGAAGGAAATCGCGGACTCGCCCGCTAAAAAACCCTGGATATAAACCATCAACGACAACACTAAACGACAATACTTTTAAAAGCGTTGTCTTTGGCACCTCTAGCTCGTATTTGACACTAAACGACACTAAAAGACAACGTTTTCGACAACGCTTTTGTAAAGTGTTGTGGTTGACCCCTAATAGACAACGCTTTCTGTACAAACGTTGTCTTTTGATTTCAAAAGACAACGCTTTTGACAAAAAACGTTGTAAATTGAAATACCACAACGCTTTTGCTAAAAAACGTTGTCTTTGGGGCGTTGTCTATTAACATTTTTCTAGTAGTGAATTAAGATTATGGAGAATAAAATATAACCTAATGTTGTTTGATTCAACCTTAGGTAATGCCATAAAAACTTATTTGTTTAGAGAGTTTAGTGTATAACCTTGTTTGATATTTACTGTACTACCCTTAGTTCAATTCTTAGACACTTTTGCAACTAAATCAATTTGATATTTGTTGGTCAGGGTGTTGGCGTAATAGAACAGCGCCTCCACGAATTGGTTGCTAAGGGCGATAGTGTTGTGGTCAACTTCCTACTCCATCACCACCATTACCTTGGGCAATAACCCCACAGCGACGCCAAGAAGCTCTCCGTTGGCGACGACAACATTGTCGAGTCGTTGCTCAAGTTGTGGTCCTTGTCAAGGCACTCGCCCAACGTCAACTGCTGGTCGATCATCGTTGTCGCTGCTCATTCAACTGCCTAAATGGCGAGCAGGGTGTGGAGCTGGAGGACAGAGCTGATGGCCAACACCTCCCCTATTTTAACATGAAGGCTCTTGATGTTGGGTTTTTCCAGGTCGCAAAAACCGCTTTTGCATTGCGAAAACCTCGGAAACCCATGCCAAAAGGATCCGTGTGAAAATAAAAATTACACATACATGGTTTTCTATCCTATATCTACTTTAGATCTATATGTTTAGAGCATTACCCTTGATGCGCATCCCTTCGTAAATCCCGCTCGTCCAAATGGTGCTCGTCGGATCTTGAGGGAGTCAAGTGTACTCCCCTCTACAAGTATCCATACGGACAACTCGAGGGAGACCAAAACCTTAGAGTGTGCTAGCACCCTTGATGAGGTTTCGGCCAAGACTAGAGGAGAGGGAGAAGAGAGGAGCAAGAGCAAGGAGGAAGAAGCAATGAAGTGAGTTGAATGAAAAAATTCATTCCTCATCAACATAGTGGCTGGCCACTTTAAGTGGGGAGGGGGTTACAACTCCTCCCTTTAATGCCATGAGTTATACAACCCTTTGATAACTCCCATGAGGTGGCATCCTTGATGATGTGGAGCATCATCATTGACCATCATTTATGCCACCTCAACTTGAAATTAATTGGTCAAGTCAAACATTGACCATGAGGTGGCATGAGTCAAGTCAACCTTAACTATGACATGGTATAAAGTCAAGTCAAATTTGATCATGATGTGGTATAAAGTCAAGTCAAATTTGACCATTAAGTCAAGTCAAACTTGACCATTAAGTCTTCCTTCTTAAGTCAAGTCAAATTTGATTTCTAATCTCCCATGGTTGATCAAATCAACTCAACTAGTCTAGTTTGGATTACATTTAATCCAATTTGATTCATCACATGAATCTAATTTTCTTGGTTCATCATATGAACCTAATCTCCACCTAATTGTCCTTTGTGTGTAACCCTATAGGTTGTTATAACGTTGGCAATGCTTCTAAACCAATTTAGAAACATAAACAATGAGCGGTATCTAGCAACACATCATTGCTACCCAAGTTACAAGAATGTTGAGATCCAACATCACCATTGTGACTACCAATTGTGACTCTCACAATATGTGACCATGTCCTTCTATCCTTGATATCATGATTGATCAAACCGAGGCATAAACTGTGTCATCCTCTAATCAATCTATGTCTTGAACTCCAAGTAGACTCACTCCAATCAAATGAGCTCAACATCTCATGTTGACTTATTTGGGCATGGTCATGCACTTTAGTGGTCTCACTCTATCAAGAACTATGATATCACTCCCGTTATATAGGAGGGATAGATCTAATCTACATTACTCATATCCCTCCACATAATTTGTTACATACCCGGTAATCGCTTTTATAGTCCACCCATTTACGGGTGACGTTTGACGAAGCCAAAGTACACAACTCCTTATGTTGGGACCATGGTGACTTCAGGTCCAAGGACTAATAGTCATACTAATAGTCACATGAGAAAGTATATGATACTCACATAATGATCCATGATACTTTCTCATGGCGGGTCATTCAGTATTCATTCTCCAATGCATACCCATGTGTCAACTTGATATCTCATATCCATGACTTGTGAGATCAAGTCATCGTGTTGGCCTACATGCTAGTCTCGTCGCATTAACAATGTCCCTGAATGTTAATACTTGACTAGGAATCATTAAGAGTAGTGTTCTCTATATCATCTCACCATCGATTCAACCAATCGATTGATATAGATATGAACGATCTACTCAATGACGTTATTATACTTAGTTATTTGGCACTAATACAAGTAAGTATAATAACCATAAAGAAATGTCTTTATAAATATATGGAAATATGATACAATGAGTCCATACATCAATCATCATATGATTGACTCTAGGGCTCTCATTAACACTCGACGTCATGATTTTCCAATTTGGTGGTGACTAGGTTGAATTGGAAGGGGATGTCGAGCCACTCGACCTCCTCAGAGAGGCAGACGACGATATGGTTGAGTAGCTCATTATGCTCATGGATGCCGTGATCTTGAGGTGCGGCTGGCCCTTGGGCCGCACTCTCAACCCCTAGAGGAGGGAGAGCCACTGTGTGGGGTTGGAGGCGTTGAGGTTGATAATGTGCACCACTTTCTCCCCCTCCATCGCATTCATGATCGCTTGGTTGGAGACGACGTAGGAGATGTAGAGAAAGGAGAAAAGATCAAAGAATTGGCAGGGGTGTGGCTGCCTTTGCGACGGGGTGAATGCAGTTGAGGGTGTGGTAGAGGTTGACCACTTGTAGAGGGCGCGCCGCGTGAGTGCCTCGGAGAAGTGGGAGGCAATGTGCTACATTGCGTTATCGTTGGGGCGGTCAATAATGTGATCGGCTCTAGGAAGGTGTTGGAGTGGTCGAGGCTGTCGGTGGTAACCTGGTTGGCATAGTTGAGGAGGAGGTGGATCAGGCAGAGGTCGTGCTTGTCGGACTTGAGCTCATGCAGCCACGGGGAGTAGGGTGACGACGACAAGGACGACAGCGAAATAGACATCAACGAGAAAGTCTTGAGGGGCAAAGAAGACACCGACGACTACGATTATGTTGCCCTCTAGGTCCTCACTTACGATTATGTCATCCGCCTTCTCATCATTCTTTTCCATCGTCAATAGACGAGACAGTCTTCCAAATTACATAAAAAACATTTCTTTGGTGACTTCTCCGCCTCCAGCCTATGGGAAAAAAACTCGAATGATAATTAAAAAAAAAAATTTTGTTAACTCCATAATTATGAAAACCCTTACACTTCCCAAAGTAATTACATTCCGAGTTACATGTCACATTTGCTAACATGGCGGGCATGCTCCATTACCTAAGAATCATTCATTATTAAACCAAACATGGTTAAACATCATAACCTTAGGTAAATAATTAAAGTTATCAACAATAATCCTCAATCAAGCATGCCTTTAATTAGGGTGGCCCTTTACGCCAAAGCATGTTTGATAGCCACCGGGCTGCCACATACTTAATTATACTTGTTTCAACTTCATTCCTCAATTTGACTTGAACGAGGGACACATGATGATACTCAGATTATTTTTCGAGTGGTCACTCTTGTTGGGATGTATACTATAAGCTTAGTTTTTATATGAACATCTATTTTGAAATGAGGATCACTTTGGTCAAATATTTATATTTTATATTCTTTATATATGTAATGCAGTTATCCAATTAATTTATATTGTAGATAACATGGTGTGTGGTGTCACACAGAAGATCATGTTATCAGTTCCTTATAACTTATAAATAGTAGCTCACAACCAAGATGGATTGTGACAAACTATTGGAACGGTTGTAGTGTAATTGATATTAGTTTATCTTGACTATAAAATTATACTAGTACATTTTGTGTGTATTGAGTAGGACCGTTTGAGATCGATCGTTCGATTTATACTGAATATATAATCGAACTAGATCTCTGTTATTATGGATGTACATACTCTTAATCTCAATATAATAACAAGCACATATACTTAGTATTTATTTCTTTAACTTATTAAAGGGTGAAATTTATTCGTTAAATCAATAGGTCCGATGAGTTAGAAAATAATACTATTTATATGGTATATTGTTGATTATTGAAGGAATCTGTGTCCTAATTATTTAGGCTGATGATGTCCCCTTGAGGAGCTCATAAGGATTATCATGTAAACCCTGCAGGTGGACTTAGTCCGCATGATAATAAAGTTGAGTGGTACTACTTTTGAAATTGAAAGTTAATTAATTGACGGGCATACGATATCTTAAACACAGAGAAATTAATGCACTCATAATAAAAAGGAGCTCATATTGTAATATGGGATTGGTGCGGTAGTTCAATAATAATCCTTTAGTGGTATATGTTATTATTGATGGACTTAAGTTGGGTGTTTAGGCAAAACACAGGAAGCCCAAGCCCATCAGGAGACCTAAATCAATTCCTCCTCTAGGTCTCTGTTGTAGCCTCTAGATAAAATCTCGTATCCATCTAACAGAATTATGTTAATTTTGTTATCTAACAAAATTCTGTTAATTCTGTTATCCAATAGAATTATGTTAATTTTATTATCCAATAAAATTTTGTTAATTTTGTTATTTTTTTCTAAACTTCCTAAAGTGGCAAGGCTATAAAAGGAGGAGAGGGGGCGGTGCTATGAGATGAATAATAATCTCTTCTAACCCGTAGGGTTGGCGCCCCTTTTGTTGATCCTCCTTGCTTCATCTCTTAGGGCCGACGTCCTTGCTTTCTTCTCTTAGGGCCGGCGCCCTTGCTTCCTCCCCTAGGGCCGACGCCCCTTACTTCCCCTCCTTGATTCCCCTAGGGTTGGCGCCCAAAGCCAAGAAGAAGAGAAAAGGACAGGTGGTGGCTTGGAGAGGAAAGGAAGAGAGGAAGAGAAGAAGAGAGGAAGAGGAGAAGGTGGTGTCTCAACCATAAGTTCTTCCTTTTCTTATTGCCATCGGTTTGGAAGAGAGAAAAAGAAGATTGGGTGGTTTGTCTTGGTAGATTGTCGCCCACACGACGTCTAAGAAGAGGAGAGGAATACAACAGAAGATCAAGAGGTCTTCGGGTAACGAACAATCATCCATACAATCTCAAAAAGAAACGTACAACTAATTTATTAATTCCGCTGCATAATTAGTTTTTCTTTTGTATGAATCCTGAATACCAACACAAGAGTCCAACGATCTTATGCTTCGATCAAGGTGTGATTCGATTGGTCAAGAACTTGCTTTATCAATCAAGCACATGGCTGATTGAAGATGTAGGTTGCTTGGAAAGGTTCCGTCCCTGTAAAATTTTTGTATGACAGAAATTGAACAGGACAGAATTCCAGACACCTTCAACTCTCGCTTCTCAATAGGCCAATCCCAATTCCGAATACCATCATACATTTCAAGATATTACACACATTTTTTATGAATTTTATTCAACAAATGGCCAAAGAACTAAATGAATAATGACTTCAT
The DNA here is from genome assembly GCF_044706935.1 of Curcuma longa. Lineage (NCBI taxonomy): Eukaryota > Viridiplantae > Streptophyta > Magnoliopsida > Zingiberales > Zingiberaceae > Curcuma > Curcuma longa. Next base: position 17,807,125 of record NC_133864.1, read on the forward strand.
TTTGTAGCATCTTTTATATATACCATATGTTAAAAACTTATAAAGGAAAAGAAAATTCTAAAGTTTCAAATGAGGAGGAAGATTTTACGTACAGGAGATTTTTTTTTAAATGAGAATTCTGTGTAATTTTTTTATGTGAAGAATTTTCCTCTGCATAAAATTTTTATGTTTTATTTCCATCCTACCTTCCGTCAAAGTAAACAGAGAGTACCGTTATAAACACGATTTAGTTGGAATTTTGCCGTGCGGATGCGGGTTTCACATGCCACACAAAAATCCGCAAACAGTAATCGCACCCGTAAATTGCACACCCAAACGAACCCGACTGGGTGAGAAGTCCGGGTATTCCGGGTCGGGTGCCAATAACAATCGCAGCCCACTTCTTCGCTCTCGCCGGGATGAACCCTAAATTCTCTTATCTTCCCTGATTGAGCAAGAAACTGGCTTTGAATCGATCGAATCGAAGTGTTTGTCCCTTCGCGATCCTTGATCTCATCCAGGTTCTTTTCCTTTTCTTTTGCCCGATGCTGCTGTTGCCATGAGCATATACCAAGGTGTTGCATTTGCTATTCGATCATGCTATCCTCGAGTTTCAAGATCAAAAATTAATCTTTCGCATCATTGTCTGTTTGCGTAGATGTTCTTTGGTTCCGTACATTCATGCGTCCTTGATTTTAGACGCAAATCTTTTTTTAGTTTTAAAAATATTTTTTCCATATTGCTTTTTTTTTCAAATTCGAGGAATTTCTGTTGTTCTGATTGTTCGTTGTATCATTGAAGTGGGGCATAGGGAGGAGAAATGATTGTAAAGGATAGTGATACTTTTTAGATGTTATGTATGATGAGGAGGGAGCTGCCTGCATGAGCATGGGGGAATGAAGCATATCGGCTAGATACATTACATCTCACAACTGGTACATTGTAAATAGAATTTCTATTTCTTGCTGCAGGTTACTCTGCAAGTCCACGCTGCCAGCATCCTTTGTTCTTATTTTGCAGGCTAAACTTGTAGTTGTTTCCAGAGTATGGAAACTGATACAGTCATTGAAGGAGAAATCATTCAGGCCAAAGAACTAGTTATTGAGGATGATATTGTTGAGGGGAAAATTGATAAGGCTGAACTTGATGGTCAATTACCATTGGTGACCGGAGGAGATGATGGCGTGCCTCATTTGGGGATGGTGTTCAGCTCCTATGGGGAAGCTGTCACTTTCTATAAACGATATGCGATGCGCACGGGATTTGGTGTTACTATAAAAAAGTCATCTTTTACAACTTATGGACTTTGCCGACGACTTGTACTTGTGTGCAGTAAAGAGGGCAAGGCACAAACAAAAGCATGCTACCATCAATCTAGGCCATCAACAAAGACAAATTGTGAAGCTGCATTTATCGCCAAACTATGGGGTGATGGTTTGTTGCATGTAGTTGAAGCTAAACTTGAACACAACCATGAACTTAATCCATCAGAGGCTCACCTCTTTAGATGCTATAAAAATATGTCTAGTGGAGCAACTAAAGATCTTGCCGTGCGAGCTGCAGGACGTGAGCACTTACCATATGTTGGTTTGGAATTCTTAAACTCTATTGATGATGGGCAAATGAAGCTGGCAGAAGGTGACAAGGATGCCATCTCCCAGTTTTTTGCACGGATGCAGACCAAATATCCAAATTTTTTTTACATGCTGGATCTAGACATGGAAGGTCATTTAAGGAATGTGTTTTGGGCTGATCCTAGGTCAAGATCAGCATATCATTGTTATGGTGATGTTGTTTACTTTGATTCAACCTATCTGAAAAATGAATACAAGATTCCTCTTGTTCTATTCATTGGGTCAAACAGTCATGGCCAACAAGTGTTGTTAAGCTGTGGTTTACTTGCTGATGAAACCCCTGGAAACTACTTGTGGTTATTTAAGGCCTGGCTGACATGTATGTCGGAGCACTATCCAAATGCTATCATCACCGATCAATCTAAGACTATTCAAAGTGTGGTTGCCAAAATATTACCAGAAGTCCGCCATCGAATTTGTCTGTTTGATATAAGTAGAAGTATTCCTGAGAAGTTAAGGGAACATACAGAATGTAAGACAATTCATAAGGCCATGACTGAATTAATACACAATTCTTTAAAAGTTGATGAGTTTGAAGAAGGCTGGAGGAACCTGACTAAAACATATGAACTTGAGGCTAATGAATGGTTGAACTCTTTATATGAAAATCGGAATCTATGGGCACCTGTTTATCTGAAGGATATGTTTTGGGCTGGGTTGTCCACTACACTCGACGAAAAGGGTGCAAGTCCTTTTTTTGAGGGGTTCGTTTATCCTGAAACTTCTTTACAGCAATTTTTAGAAAATTATGAAATGGTTTTGCAAACCAAATATGAGTTGGAAGCAAAAGCAGATTTTGACTCATACCACAAGAGCCAGATTACGGTATCAGATTCTCCTATGGAGCAACAACTTTCTGAAATATACACACTTAGCATGTTTGAAATTTTCCAGAATGAGTTAAAGGCAGCTCTTTATTGCCAGGTTTCACTGGTAAAGGTTGACGGCTCTCTATCTACGTTTGAGGTACGAGTATGTTCCTACACTGGAAGTGTTGAAAGAGAGAATGCCAAGTATTATGAGGTGCTGTACCATGTTGATGAATTTCAGGTGCAATGTATATGTGGCTTCTTTCAGTTCACAGGGATCTTATGCAGACATGCTTTGTCAGTTCTAAGTTTGCAGCAAGTGTATGAGGTTCCACCTCAGTACATCCTTAATCGTTGGAGAAAGGATTTCAAGCTTTTGAATGCTTTGGAGCATTCCTCGAAAGACTTTTATGGCAATCGTCAGGTTGAACATTATGATTCTCTTTCTTTGCGTTGCCTTCAACTTGTTGAAGTGGGCATGGTGTCCGATGAGAAGTACCAGCTTGCTTTGAAGTTAATTAGAGAAGTGGAAAGATCTCTGTTAGATGATAACACGTTTCAGGATTTGCACAACAGGCTTGTGTCTTCTGTTACTAGGTTGACTGGAAGTGATGAAAATCATGCAGCATCACTGGCTGGTATCATTGATGGTGACAAAACTTCTAATTCTGTTTCAACTAAGCGAAGAGGACGCCCACCCAAGAAAAGGAAAGAATGTGAAGCAGAACCAGTTAATGACTCAAATGGCAAAAAGGTACTTTGGTAATGTTGTATTCTGTGTGCCTAATATATGTTTATTAACCAAACTCTCTACTTTGATTAGGACCCTTTGAGGACATCAACTGATGGGCACCAGAGTAATTTGTTTCAATCTTCATCAACTACTGCTCAATTTGGCACCAATGATAGGACACATGGCATGATTGATATAATGGTGACTACTATTTTTACCGAACAATTCTTTATTTGCTAGCTTACTTATCATTTTTTTAGTTTTATTTATTTATTTTTATTATCCACAATCTCTTCTTTCTCATTTTTCATTGTAATATTGTCTACCCAGGAAGAAGTCAACCAAAATGACTTGGGATTTGGTGCCCATTATGGACTGCAAACAAACCACCAGCATCCTCTAGGCAATCAACTACAAACTGGCCCTCCATTGCAGGTTCGTAACATAGATGCTAGAACTAATATTTACTTCTCTTCTTAGGTTGTTGTATTTTTTTGGGAGCATGATTATATCTGTTTATCGTAGTATGCTCATCGATAGTTTGGAATTCATCTTTTAAGGAAAAAGATTTATGTATGCAGAGCCATTTTGGACAGCAAAATCTTGGAGATCCATCAAGAATGCATTGGCACATCCAACAAATGTTGCAGGTTATAAAAATTGAGAATTATTTTCTCGCACGATTTTGATTATTTACAAACTTAGTTGTTGTTGAATATCAAAACTTTCCTTAAAAATGATTTGTGTTTATACAACCTACAAGCAGGAAAATCAGACACCATTTGGTAGGAGGCCTGGGTAGTGAGGCCATTACTTTTCTCGTATCAACCTCAGGTATGCACTGAAGTTCTAAAATAGGTGATTCTTATATTTTTCTCAAGGCTAGTTCAATTTGTTATTCCTTCGTGTTCAACATCTCTATAATCCATCCAGGTGAAAAGGTTCGACATAAGATTGGGCTAGTCGTATTTCTAACAAAACTTGACCCGATCTAGTCCCGCCGAACCAATTAGACAATCTACACTACAAAGCGCAATATAATGTAACTAGTCTTGTTCTCTCATGAAGTAGTATCCTTCTCATATGACTTGCGGGTTTCCTTTTCAGCAACATAAGCGATTGTTCGACGAGGAATGTTGGCTGTTCATAGAGATTGCAATGTTTGCTGCTCTTCTTTGAGAGGAAGAAGACAACTACACCATCAGCCAGCCAGGCATTTTGAATGGTCCTCAAGTGGATTTGTGTGCTCTATGGAGATCATGATGCCATATGGCTAATCGATTTTTTTTATAATGTAAATATGGGCGTTGTATAATCTATTGGAAGCATTCGGTATAAAACTTTTGCGTCGCTCGTTTTTACCATGCCTATTATCGACATCAATTTTTCATTTTCCTTTTATTATTAATTTACCATGTGATGTATTAGCATGGATGATTATTAATTTTCCAATTATGTTTTGTTTGGGACTCAGTTGGTTTTTAAACGGATGTGAAATGCTTTTCGTTGGATCAATTTGTCTTGATTTACCTCCTTATATAGGGTTATTGGATCAATGATTATTCTATCCTCAGTTCTTGCATGTGAGTTGTTATAATATGGTTTAGGGATTTATTTTCAATGGATGTGAAGTATTTTGTTGATTGTCTTACTTTCTTATATTGGGTTATTTGAGGTCCTATGATTTATCTTTGTTTTAGACTGTTTGAGATAGTACTAAAGAGGCTCTTAGGATGAGAGTATCATTTTTTGTTACAATGGATGGATTATTCTTCTTGTCTCTGCGGGTTATTTCATATAGTTCTTACATGAAAGCTATCGTAATAATGTCAAGAGGACGATTCTAATTGGTGTGGAATGTTTCGTTGATTGTCTCATTCTCTCATATAGTAGGTTATTGTGTGAAGTTTCTCATGATTTATCTTTCTTCTAGATCGTTTGAGATGGTACTAAAGGGGTCCGGTGTGAGATTATTATTTTTTATCACAATAGTGAAAATTTTTTATACGGTCATTTTTAAAATTAATCAGATGATAAAAATTAAATATATATAAAAAGTTGGTTATTAAATATAAATCTACTCCGGTAAATACGCCCTAAAACTAAGAGTTAGATTTCATCCGCGTAGTCAACCAAGCGACAAAAACCGGTCAAACATGCGCTCGAAGTCAACGGCGATTAGTACTGCGGTCAACATCGATGCCGCCCATAAAAATACAGCGTGGCGGCCACTCCACCCACCCACTCCACCTCTTTCCTTTTCCAACCGTCGATCTCCGCCTCAAGAGTCGTGCATTGGTGATGTACGCATGGATTCTGTGGCGGGCCCACTAATCCCTAATTAATGTTGTTCGTGAGATTGAGGTCGTCGTAATTGCACTGTCTTGTGCTGTCCATTTTGTCCGTTAGTGCCTTTATTTTCATTTCGGCATTTTACTGTTAAGTTTTGGTATTATTTAAATCAGTACCCAATTTTTATAATATTTAAATTTAAATTACTATCATATTTCTAAAATACTTCTCTTTTTTTTTTATAAATCAATTTCGCCCTCTAAATTGATTGATAAATCTAAAAAATTTTAAATCCTTTTAAATTAAAATTAATATATTTTTAAAAATCCTCTTAATGTATTTATGCCTTCCAATATAATTAAATTTGATAGTTTAATTTGAGAGCAATGAATAAAATTGAGAGTATATCTTTAATTTTTACTCTACTAATTAAAAAATTTACTGTTCTCAATTTATGCCATTGAATTCAGATTTAAAAATATAGATATATTAAGGAGATTTTCAGAAGTATATTGATTTTAGTTGGAAGGAATTAGGAGTTTTTTAGGTTTATTAGTTAGTTTTGGACCTACACGCCACGTCATTCAAAAATATAAAAGTTTGATATTTTCGAATAAGAGAAGTCCTAATTATCGACGGCCAATTTTGAACAAAATTGATTGATGGACTTAGAGAGAAAGAAGGATATTTCAAAAATACGATATGAGATTTGATATTATAAAAGTTAGGTGTGTGATTTAGATAATTCTGAAATTACTTATATGGTTTAGTAAAATGTCATTCTTTGCTGTAAAAGGTATCTGTCACCTCAGTAGTCCTATACGATTGACCCTACGACCATCTGTGAGAGTATAAATCGGAAAGCTATAGTTGGCCATTACGGAAAAGATAAAATGTCATTCTTTTTAGCAAAAGGTGGAATCCGCCACCTCAGCGATCCCACACGTATAATCCCATAATCATCTGTGAGGAGGTAAATTGAGAAATTATAGTAAAATGCCATTCTCATTCTTACATGATCTCGCCTAATTATTTTCCAAATCTAACGAGACACAATGCTTGTGGAAAATCTAAAATTTAAGAAAGTAATTTGGAAAATTTTCTTTAATTGCTTTATTAAAGTAATTTGGTTTTAAGATGATCATCACTTTTTGACAATTTAATTACCAAATAAATTATCCAACTTTGAAAAATACCTAAAACACACCTCTAACTTTCATATTCACCCAAATACCCTTTTATCCTATTGATAAAAAAATGAAAAAAAAAATAAATTAAAAATATGGGAAGTGTGTGTGTGTATATATATATCATGCAATTAAATGACGTCGTAATACCGTGTGTATCATGGTTTCTTGAAGCATAGATTTGATTACCATTAATATTTTATATGAATTAAGAATGAACTAATTAATATTCTGTCGAGAAGCTACTACTTCTGTCCAAATTAACCTTCGAATTTAATGTCGAGAGAGATGTATAATCCCGATCCTTCACTTTCTAAATTGACCTCTTATATATATATTGTCATTATAATTAACCTCACTTAGTTCAAAATTGGAAATTGACAACTAATATACCATCGCAATCATTTTTTTTATTTTTTTATTTTTATTTTGTTTTTTTTTAAAGAAAGAAATTTCAAGTTTTATAAAAATTAATTAGTGGTAAATTAAATTGACTATATATATATATATATATATATTGAAAATTACATGGGATTATTTTCAAGTGTTCAAAAAATTAATGGCTACAAATTTATTTAGTAGTAATTTAATTTCCATGTGATTCATGTCTCATTATTAATTTTTAGATTGGTACCGAATTAATCTATGAGAATAATCTAAGGGAACGAATCATGCATCATTAAAGATCTAAAGGAAGATGATATCGATCGATGTTGGATACATAATGGCTCGCCGCAAGGTCCAACTAGCACACCTAGAACCGAAACTCGATATAACAATGAACACTATCTTCATAATTTTATTTTTGGATATTATCTAAAAGGGATATTATCCAAAAGGTATCGTACCAATGAGATATTTTCCATCTTATAACTGCAGGATCTTTTCCATATATTTCCTATGTGGGACTTTGATTGTTATCCCAACAATCTACCCCTCAAACAAAGGACCACTGTGAGTCCCTCTTTAAGATCCGCCCCCTTAACAGTCCCAACAGACCTCTTATTGGTACATATCCCAACGGACCTGCCCTCTTAACGGTCCCAACGGACCCCTTAATAAGAGTGATTGTTATCCCAACAATCTACCCCTCAAACAAAGGACCACTGTGAGCCCCTCTTTAAGATCCGCCCCCTTAACAGTCCCAACAGACCTCTTATTGGTACATATCCCAACGGACCTGCCCTCTTAACGGTCCCAACGGACCCCTTAATAAGAGCTCCCACCACATGGACCTGCTCTGATACCACTGTTAGATCCGATGGAATCCATATATATCTCCACAACGGTACGATATTGTCCACTTTAGACCCACGCCCTCATGGTTTTGTTTTTGGATATTATCCAAATTAAAATGCCTCGTACCAATGAGATATTTTCCATCTTATAACCGCAGGATCTTTTCCATATATTTCCTATGTGGGACTTTGATTGTTATCCAAACATTTTTTTCTTTCTAAACAACATTGTGAATTTGAACCCTAGTTCTTTCACACTGGTGAAACAACGAGCTAGCTAATCCAAGAATCATCTCTATTGAAACACTATACATGCTTTGGTTAATTTGGACTAAATTAAGGGTAAACTTCCAATCTATAGATCTTAAATTAAATGAAATTAGAGAGAAGAAGAAAGTACGTAAAACTTGATCGCACCAAGTTGTTTATTTTTTTGGGTACTCACAAATTAAGAGCTAGCATTTTAATGTTATTAATCATTGATTAAGTAAGCATGTACAGTAGATGCAACAAAGTGTTCCTTAATTTAAAATGGATTTAGTGACAAATGTATATTACAAAAAAAAGGGGTGTAAAATAAGTGGAAGTTTTAGTGACAAAGTTGATCAATGAAAGTTGGCACTGGTATATTTAGATGATGATTCGGTCTAGATCAAAGGATTAGATGACTCAGTAAAAGTAATCATGATCAAATAATTTCGACCAGCTGGATACAAGTCGAGTTGGCTTTTAATAGACTAACTTCCTTCAAGTCGGATTGTAGTAGACCAACGTCCTTCAGGTCGAATTTTAACAGACCGATTTCCTTCAAGTCGGCTTTTAGAGCGTCGAGTAGCAAGAAGATCCTTCCGATCCGATAAAGATATGAAAAGGCTTAAAGGAGATTAGAAGGGAGGCCAAGATGAATCTTAACAAAGCATTTTGGATGTTTAAGTTAGACCTAGGATGAAAATAGAGAGAGTACAAATTAAATAGTAAAGAGTAGAAAATAAAATGAATTACTTATTAGGTGCTACAATCAGTATACCTTTAAATAGAAAGTAAAAGGATAACCCTGATTCCAAATAACACACTTCTTTCTTTCTTTACCGAGGGACACCTCTCTTAGTGGTTGGCACTTCAACAACCGTATCCGTTTGTGACATATGCTTTAACAACTGTTGAGTCGAGTTAAAATTTTAATTTAGGCAGATCACATTATTACAGCTCAGACAGAATTGACTTGAGATCTTCTATCAGGGGCCGACTTGATCCGAAGTCGATTTGATTGGACTTGAACTCGGCTTGACTTGATCCAAGCTCGTCTTGACTTTGACTTCAGATTGACTGTTAACTTGACTATGTCACGTGGTGCTAATTTTCCTCACCACATTAGATAGTGAATGGGCACGGTGGTGTATGGAGATGGAGTGATATAGCAGTGAAGGTAAACCAGTGTAGTGGTGTGCGGAGACAAAGTAATGCGCAAGTGAAGGTGGTCTAAGGCAATAAATGAGCCAAGCCAAACTAAACTTCATATCATTCAATCTTATTTGATATAAGCTAGCCGAATCAATCTAAGCTGAGTCTGAAATTAATTAAGTAATTGAAATGGTTGTTCAAATTTAGCTTGGTTTCCTTTTTATAAGTTTGAACTTGGTTCATTTAGATTTAATGAGTTATTCAAGTTTATCCACTTTATTGACCTTTTATATATATATATTTATTTATTCATGAACGTTTAATTCATTTGCAGCCTTAGAGGTGAACTGATATAGTGAATTTAAGCAAATATGACAACAATAACACAAGAAGAAGTCGTCATGATGTAGTGGATCCAAGCTTTGAAATACCATAACTTTTGATTCGAATTGAACCATGAGACTTATAATATATCAAATTGAAACTCGTTCAAAAATCTACAAATGATTTAAAACTCATAACAGTCCAATCTTAGGCCATCATTTAAACTTTCTTCAGAGACTCCAAATAATTTTTATCATTGTATTAGGATTATTTTCATCTTTTACATCGTTAGAAGTTTAAGACTATTAAACCTTTATTTAGTTACTTTTAAGACATTATCTTTGTTATTTGGAATCAATTTTATCTAGTTAAACCTAGAGACATCTGCATCTGCATTTGATTGACTATTAGGAAAAAATCTAATTACATCTGCATTTGATCTATTGAAATTCTATTAGACTTCAAAAAACCCCATGACCTCCATCACAACTAATTACTATTCTATCCGAACTCATACAATATTAACCTAGTCTCATATTATATTACTGTGTTACATCATCACCATCAACTCCAATATATTACTACGTACTTTAAATTTAGCATTTAGTTTTTTTTCTCTCTCCATCAATTATCAATTAGATCAAAACTTGGAGATCTATATATATAAAATTTTTCTCTTGTTTCATTTTAACTGAGGCCAGTCAGTTACTTCTGAAGAGGTGAAGCCGTTCTACTTTTAATATATATATATAATATAATTCCTCCACACACATATATAAAATCATAGTCGATCGGGCAGTAGTATTAATTTCCGGGATTGCATCTGTTTAGGGTCACCGCAACGAGTAACCCCCACACATACAGCTAGCTGCAGCAGCTCCCTTCGATCGGCCATGATCACTGCTACCAGTACTGGAGTAGCAGCACCGCCGGCTGACCTCACCGCCGACGACAGGCACGACCACGACCTCCTGATGCCCGGCTTCCGCTTCCACCCCACCGAGGAGGAGCTCATCGACTTCTACCTCCGCCGCAAGGTCCAGGGCCGCCGCTTCAACGTCGACCTCATCCCCTTCCTCGACCTCTACCGCTACGACCCCTGGGACCTCCAAGGTCACTCCGACGACTCCATCTAGCTACCTACCTCTCTGTACTTTATCGTTTATATACATCGATCATGATCAATCATAGTTAATTAGTTATATCTGTTATGTAGTTTTTGCGACGATGGGGGAGAAGGAGTGGTACTTCTACGTTCCGAGGGATCGAAAGTACCGGAACGGCGACCGGCCTAACCGGGTCACTCTGTCGGGCTACTGGAAGGCGACGGGGGCGGACCGGATAGTTCGGGCGGAGAATGGAGCCCGGCAGATCGGGCTGAAGAAGACGCTGGTGTTCTACTCCGGGAAGGCGCCCAAGGGGATTAGGTCGAGCTGGATCATGAACGAGTACAGGTTGCCACACAGTGAGACGGTGCAATATCAAAAGGTAATTAAGTGTTTGTTTGTTTGTCTCAGATCGAGATCGATCTGATTAGGGTTTAAGTTTGATTCATTCACAGACTGAGATCTCTCTCTGCCGGGTCTACAAGAGAGCTGGAGTAGAAGACAACTGCCAGACCCCTGCATCCGCCGGCGCCGGAATATTCTTAGACAGAAAGCACTCGTCGTCCTCCTCCTCTGCAAAACCAGTACTCCCCGGCGCCGCAACCCTAAGCAGCTGCACCGCCACGTCGCTGAAAGAAAACAGCAGCACTTCACTGAACCCTAATAACTCCTCCAACTCCATGGAGATCAACAACTACCAAGGTCTTCTTCTCACGAACCACCTGCCGAATCAGCAGCTAGGTCAAGGGCTGATGATGGTGCCTCCACAAGAGCCACAGCAGTTGACTCCGGTGAACCAGCTCACCATGTCGCTGCCAATGATCTCGGAGAAGCTGTGGGAATGGTGGAGCAATTAATTAATTAATTAATCGAGATTAGTTGAAAATGAGGGTGAGTTTATATATATTGTCATGCATGTTCCAGGAATTGTTGTGTGTGCATAATTATGCTTAATTGTCTGTGCATTATGAGATTATTAAGGTTATATATAAGTAGGGAATGCTGAACTTATAATTAAACTATTAATTAATGGAGATTTGTTCTTGTAATCGAGATGATTAATGATGTTGCATGAAGACTTGCAGAGAGGGAGCTTGCTTTAGGGTTTAAGCCCATATGCATGCATGCAGTGAACTGATGATGAGTGCAGCATTATCTTCTTCTTCTTGTGATGGAATTATATTGGTAAGAATTATTGTTATAAGTTTCTATAAAAGTTAGTGTTATATCTTATAATATCTGTGATTCGATCGATATATGCATTTGATGGGATTAATAGGATAGAAGGGAAGGAAAATTTTCAGAGATGTTGTTTCTAATTTTTTTAGGTTTTCCATCTGAATTAGATAAAAAAACTCATTGCAATAATGTAGTTCACAAATAAAATTTTCTTTTTAATTTTTGTTTATGTTTTCTAGTGCTTTGATGATATCAGTAAAGTTTTAAAACTTGTTTTCTCTCTTTCCTTTTATTAAAAGGAAAATCAGAGACAAAATATTTCACAATGTTTAGATCTCACATTCTCCATTTAGATGAGGAAGATGAAGGAAAATTTAAGAGTTTGAATGTCTAAAATAGTAAAATACCTCTTATTTTGGGCAAGAGTTGGATTATGAAAGCCAAAAAAAATAGTCATTTCAACTACTTATTCTCTTCTAGTTTTTTTAATAATAATTCAGGTGTCCAAATTTTATCTAATTGGATAAATCAAGAGCATAACTTATATACACTTAGAGATCAACCTCTAAAATATTCATCTCAACTGAAATTCAAGTTTTGATCGTTTTGTTTGGTCTATTTTATCACTATATCGATCATTCTCTCATAGTTCTTGTGAGTATTTATCTTTATCTATTTTTATACCCTAAATATCCTTGAACTCCATTTTATTGGATTTTTTTACATATATATGTATAAACTTTAGATCAAAACAAAATCTACTGAACATTGTCATAATTTCATAAATAATCATATATAATTTCATAAATAACTAAAATACCCAAATTAATTTGGGTATTAAAAATAAGTTAGAAATTAAGAAATAGTATATTTTCAGAAAACTAACAATGTTTAATTATAGATAAATCAATATACTTATTGCAAGTGACTTGGAAATGTGTTGGATTTGGGAAGAAGATTCAGCCAAATTCATGAATTTTCTCTTTTTTATTATTCTTAATATTTTATTTATACTCACTTCTTAATATTTTTATTTGAGAAAGAAATAATTTATTTTTATTATTCTTAACGAATCGTCTGAAATGCTTAGATAGGAGGGTGTGTCATCATTTTTGAGACTCTAGATAGAAAAAAAATATTTGGGATCTTAATATTTTTTTAAAAAATAAATATTAGTTTTTGAAAAATAAATTTTTATATAAAATTTAGTTTTACGAGTTTTGTAAGATACAAAGTTACTAATTCAATTTTTATATTAAAGATTTGATAATAAAAAATTTTCAATTGATAAAATTATAAAAAAAATTTGAGACATCGTTGAGCACAAATAAGCTAATTATACTTGTTTCTGCAAGTTGATAAAAAAAAACATCTCTTTTGTGAAACTTACTATTTTATTATTTTAACACTTTCAGCGTGACTTTCTCAATGTGTTTATGACAATGACTTGAGAAATAAACTAGAAACATGACCTTATAAATTTTTTCATCTTTTGTAGAAGGAAAAAAATAATGAGTATATATGTTGTGTTACGCCAAAAAATATTATAGTACTTGGATAAAAATTAGTCATATCATAAAGTGACATAAATTTTTTCATTATCTATTTCCTTATAAGTGACATTTACATCTACAATTAATTGGGATGTCGATTGTATCTGTAAATCAACTGAATGTATCTCCACTTCCTCATTTTGAAATGCATCATGGTTTTGAGTTGTGATGGAGTTCGGCATTTTTATAGTCAAGTAAGGCTTCATTCGACAAACTACTGATGCAGGAGCATCTAAAGATTTTATTATTAATTTTGATAATTTTTACTTTTGGAGTTTTTGATATTTAGAGTAGTATTGAAAAGTTCTATTTTTTATTTTAGATTTTTTTTAAATTCGTTTAGGATTTTTAAGATTAAGTCTATTAAGAAATTTTCCTTTTTACGAGGAATCTTTCTTAGAGTTTGGGTCTATATAAACATGTTATGAGTTAATGTTTAGGAGGAGAAGTTTTGGTTTAATAAAAGTTTCAGCCATGCCGTTTATTTTCCTATCTCTTGTTATTCTTTCGAATTAACAGGTTTTAGAAGATTGTTTCCAACGTTCACAGTTGAACCCATGGATTCAATATTGCCCCCGGGATAATCGCTATCCCGTCCGGCGTCAGTTGGTATCCTGATGCAGGAGCATCTAAAGATTTTATTATTAATTTTGATAATTTTTATTTTTGGAGTTTTTGATATTTAGAGTAGTTTTGAAAAATTCTATTTTTTTATTTTAGAATTTTTTTAAATCTATTTTAAGATTGAGTTTTAAGAAATTTTCTTTTTTTAAAATTCGAAATTTCCTTTAAAAAGGAAAATTTCTTTTAGAATTTGTTAAGAAATTTTCTTTTTTATAAGGAATCTTTCTTTTAGAGTTTGTTAAGAAATTTTTCTTTTTACAAGGAATCTTAGAGTTTGGGTCTATATAAACATGTTATGAGTTGATGTTTAGGAGAAGAAGTTTTGGTTTAATAATAATTTCGGCAATGCCGTTTATTTCCCTATCTCCTGTTATTCTTCTGAATTAATAGGTTTTAGAAGATTATTTCCGACGTTCGCAGTCGAACTAACAGATTCAATATTGCCCCCGGGATAATCGCTATCTCGCCCGGCGTCAGTTGGTATCAGAGCTTTCAGATCCGATGGATTGTTGTCATGGTGGTTATCATGGTCGTGACAGACAAGTTCCGACAGAGGAAGTCTCACACCATGAACGTTACATGCAAGACGAGATTCTTGATCTACAGAGGCAAGTTACCAAGTTATCCCAGCGTCTAGCAGCACAAGATCGTAGAAGTAAACTCTCAGATCCGATGGATCGTCGTCGAGGTCGTGATCGTGGTCGTGATAGGCAGGTTCCGATTGAAGAAGCTTCGCACCATGATCGTAGCACTCGAGACAAGATACTTCAAGATCTACAGAGACAAGTCACAAAGTTATTCCAGCGTCTAGAGGCGCAAGATCATAAAAGTCGTAAGTTCCTTTATTCTCCTTTTGAAAATTCATTAATTTCCAATCGAGGAGAGATGTCGAAGCACAAGTTTGGTTTCGAGAGATTCGGAATCAACCGCCCCACCAACTACAACTTCAAGAGAACGCCAACTCTGCAACACCTCTACGCACCGCCTTCCTCCTACGGCGGTGAGGACAACCATGAAGATGCAAAACTCGACAACATCGAATATGATCAGTCCTACTCTTCTGATCGTCCAATCATATGAGGCGGCGAAGATGATGACAAGATTGAAATATTTGGTGATCCAGTTTATGACGATATTGATGAAGAGGAGATAGACCTAGACGAAGCGTTGATCGAAGACCAAAAGCCCACTTTGTCAGACGGTAATCAACAGCATGGTTCATCTATCGACGAAGTCCAAATCTCCATCGTCTCACCTTACATTGATTCGACATTCCAATTCATTCAGCATGAAGAAAACAAGACCGAGTTAATTGGAGATCCAATATATGACGAGGTACTTTATGATGATGAATTTGTCAATGAAGATGGTGACTATGTGTTGCAGGTTTTAAACACTGAGAATTCCCTCAATGGAGACACCGTTGTCGGAAAAGAGCTTCTATGTTCAAGTTTTGTTCAAAATGATGATGAAGTGATTGAAGGTGTCGATAAAGTTGGTGTGGATCTTCAAATTCAGGAAGAAGTACAACAACCGCTTAGAAATTTGACTGAGTTAATATCAGAGGATCTTCCTCCTATTCCACCACTTACACGACAACTTTTGATTCATCAGCACTTAAAGATATTTTATTTTGAAGACACTATCTTGAACTCAAGGATGAGTTCTTTTCAACTTGGGTCGTCTGATACAGGAGCATCTAACAACATGATTAATTTATGTCTTCCAATACAACTATATTCCCCTTTGAGCTGTGATGAGAAGAAATCGAGACTATCAACCTCTCTTTTGGGTTTTGAAGAAGGACGATTGAGGCTACCAAAAAGGAAAATGATCAACCCGTGGCCTCCTAATGTCATATTTGTCAGCGGATCGATAAAGATTTCTAAAGCCCAGCAACCAATTAATTTTATTAATTTGGTGCAAGACGATCTTCTTCCGGGGCGACCACCTGACACTACTCTAAACTCGAGGACGAGTTTCTTTCAACCTTGGGCGACTGATGCAGGAGCATCTAAAGATTTTATTATTAATTTTGATAATTTTTATTTTTGGAGTTTTTGATATTTAGAGTAGTTTTGAAAAGTTCTATTTTTTTATTTTAGAATTTTTTTAAATTCGTTTAGGATTTTTAAGATTGAGTCTGTTAAGAAATTTTCCTTTTTATAAGGAATCTTTCTTAGAGTTTGGGTCTATATAAACATGTTATGAGTTAATGTTTAGGAGGAGAAGTTTTGGTTTAATAAAAGTTTCGGTCATGCCGTTTATTTCCCTATCTCTTGTTATTCTTTCGAATTAACAGGTTTTAGAAGATTGTTTCCAACGTTCACAGTTGAACCCATGGA
This sequence comes from Curcuma longa, assembly GCF_044706935.1. NCBI lineage: Eukaryota > Viridiplantae > Streptophyta > Magnoliopsida > Zingiberales > Zingiberaceae > Curcuma > Curcuma longa. Next base: position 17,823,529 of record NC_133864.1, read on the forward strand.
TTCAATATTGCCCCCGGGATAATCGCTATCCCGTCCGGCGTCAACTACTAACCATTCATTAGATCTTATTTTCTTCGTCGGGTATTTATATAGAAAACTTGATCAGCTTATACTACGAAAATGAAAAGTTCAAACTGATTAAATCTTTTGTTTGCATTAACTTCAACTAAATTATAGTTTGAATGTATTTTAGTACCTATTCTTGGAGTCAGATCATACTATGAACATTTGAACACACATCTTTTTATGAGTAGGATATTCAACCTCAATGATTTCGTTAAATCTATCATAGTAATCAAATTTAATATTAGTGTTGTTAGTATATCCTTTTATGCAAACATCTGAATTATAAGTCAGTGTATATGAATCACATTGTGTCATGTGAAATTTAAAATCATTAATATAGTAATTAGAGTAGACTTTTATTTTAAGGAGAGGTCCTGATGCAAGATCCATTATCCTTTGATCTTGCCCATTTGATCTATGATCCTTCATCTAGAAAAGTAGTTATGATATAAATTATGGATTGTATAATACGCTTGAAGAAAAAATAATATAGTCTTTAACTTACATAGATTTCAAATCATAATGCAAATTTCATCTCTAAATTTTTCTCTACCTCACTTGCACTTATTAATAGATTTTATAGTTGTAGTTGTTGTTCGTATAAACTATCAAGGAAGGTAATTTTAAGAAATATGATAAAATAAACAAACATTAGTGGATGAATGTTTGAATATAGAAGTTAACTCACTTTATATAAGGTTTGACCTCCTTACACTCCAAGAGTATGTATGTTCTGTATGGTATTTTTTTAATTTAACCATCTACAAACAGATACACCTATTGACCTATTGTGATACTTGAAAATAGAATGCATCTCTAGGTTTATCTATTCAATATCATAAAAATTTTGAGGACACTTGCGATATCTGATTTTCACATTATCAGTAAAATAATATGAGCAGAAAGAAGATGTTTCTTCAACCAAATAAGAATTACATATTGATCCCTCAACTTTTGCTTTGTTATATATATTATTCTTCAATCTTCCTAAAAAATATTTAAATAGATATATTTATCAGTACTGCACAAGATCAGCTAGTTGTGCCTCGTAAGCTAAATGAATTAGTCGATATTCTATTGACTCAAAAAAGTTAGGTGGGATATGCGCTTAAGTTTATAGAGTATAAGAGATATTTCTATTTCAAGCCGAAGCATTTTCTAAAAAATCCTCGATGTCAAATTTGTTCAAGTCATAATAACCCTCGATGATAAATTTCTGAAAAAAAGACTCAATTCTATTAAATGCGTGACAATCATAACTCTTCATTCTAAATATTTTTAATTTGTTCATATTCGTGTATCGAGCCATATTTTAGGCATACCCATCAAGAAATTTGATTTATTTCAATCAACTGTATAATATCTGTTTACTTTCTTTTGTTTAATGTATATCAAGTCTTTGAAAATTTATTGGTTATTTCATTCTGATGCAACTCAGATCTGTTAACCAATTCTTTTAATTCCTCATGTGATTTTGCTATGTCTTTAGTTTTTCCTAGAATATTTATCACAATATTAAAAATATTATCAATTTTTTTCTTGACATGTATCATATCTAAATTATGTCAAATGAGCAAATACTTCAAATATGACAACTCTCAAAATATGCTCAATTTCTTCCAACCATAGTTGCATATCCTAGCAATGTATTTATTAAAATTATCAAAACCGGTCTAAGTTATTGATACAAATTTATAGTTGTTTATTTCCTCAAAAATTTTCTTTCCTGACTTAATTATGGGTGGAAGTTTTCTGACCATTTCATTTTTTTTGAACTCTTTCTTATTTCACCTGAAAAAGTGCTTCAAAACTAAAAATTTATGATGATTATCATACCAAGATGTTTTTCCACTACAAGGTAATAAAAATGCATTGAACTCTATCATGCAATGTAGACATGCTAACCTGTCAATCATGCTTTATCTTGACAATATTGAGTATGTTAGAAAATCACTAATCGTCCATAATAAAGTAGCATACAAGGTAAAATTAATTTATTTATAATATTATAAGTCGGAGACCCTACATTCCATAATTCTTTCAGCTCGACAATCAAAAGTTGCAACAAAATATTTATCTTCTCTTTCAGATTCTTTAGACTTGGAATAAGTACAGTAAAGAATATGTATTCGTCTTTCATGCACATCTATGGAGGTAAGTTATATAGTATTAATATGACTGGCAAAGATGATATTGATGTTGATGTCTAGATTAATCAAATGACTGAAATTTATCTACTGAAAGTCCTAGTCTTACATTTTGGTTCCATTGCAAAGGAGAAAAATGTTATATCAAGAAATTTCTATGCAGAGGAGTCAAAAGGATGACACATTATATCTCCTTCATGTACATGCTCATGATGCCACCTTATGTGGTTTGTTGTTGCGATATATGCATACAAGCGTTGAAGTCTAACAGTTAACGGAAAGTAATACATAACTTTCTATGCTACATTTTTCTTCTTCTTCCCTAATATATGACTATGCTGCCTATAATGAGGATGATTACACATTCTGCAGTCAATAAGTTCACTATCTTCATTCTAAAAGATCACGCAATCATTTATATAACAATCAATCTTTTCTACGTGCAAACGTAACTCTCTAACTAATTTCTTTGTACTGTAGAAATTATCAGTTATTATATTATCAACAGGGAGTAACTCTGACATCAATTGACAAATGTTATCATAACATCGTTTTGAGAAATGATGTTCTTCCTTGATATTCAATAGCCTTGCAATAACTCATAGTTGGGAATGACCCGAATGAATGTCTTTCCACACTTCACTTTCACTAGCCTTTAACATGTCATATAGTTTCTGAACTTTATGTGTTGATATTTCATCTATATTTGAATGATTAAGTGCATTCATCGCATCGTAAACCATTGATTGCATTGCATTGTTATTGGATGATGATTCCTCTCGAGCAATAGGGTCAGATGATGAAGCAACAGAAGGTCCAATTGGCTCAAACAAATAAATATCTCCATGACAATATCAATTGTAATAATTTGGAATAAAAATATTTTTACCTAGATGTACTTTCACAATATCCTCATCGCGGAAAGTTGTATTTATTAGGTCCTGTGTGAGCTAGAGGAGGGGGTGAATAACTCCGATCACTTTTTGTCTTGATCTTATTCTCGTCGTTTAAATACGCAACAAAAACTTTGATTTAAACGTGACTACACATGCACAACTTCTAGATTTTACTTAGTATCTGCCTCCTTGAGGCAACTAATCCAAGGGTCCACCCTGAGCTATCTACCTCCACTATGAACTCCTCTTTTTCGGATACCCTCCGAAGGCAGAGAAGCCTCTCACAAGCTTATTCTTACAAAAATACAATAATACAACAAGAAACAAGAATACAAATACAAATGAAAGTAAAAATATTTTTTCAAATAAGATCTTGCTTTAGATGTTTTCTTGTTGCTTGGAATAACCTCTTGTTGGTTTGGAAATGCAACACACTTTTTCCTCAAACCTCCAAGAACTGACCCTTTTCCTTCAAGTGAAAACTTACTTATACAGTTGCTGTCAGAGTTGATTTCCGCCTATCAGTTAACTGATATACTCTACCAGTCAGTTGATTTAGTCGGCGATCAAATAACAGCTTCTGAACCTTCTGAAATCTATCTGATTTTATCGATTTCAAATACCAATCGACTGTTTACTTTGATCAGTCGACTAATATCCTGATCAATTGACTGATTACCTCAATCAGTCAAATCGATTTACTTCTATTCGGTTTTAATCCAAATCAGTCGACTAATACACATAATCAATCAAATTGATTTGACTAAAAAGATACATCTCTGAACAAGCTTCATTTCGCACTAAAAATTGTCCTATTCTGATATCTGAGTCAAAAGTTATGACCTTCGAAAGTTTGTTATGTCGTTTCTGACTTCTTTTGCATGACATCCGACCATTCTTGACCTATCAAGATATCTCGTTGTTTAGCATATGGTCAATCTTGACCTGCTTGGACTTTATCGTTACCTGTCAAGATGTCACATTGTCTAGCATATGGTCAACCTTGACCTGCTAGGACTTTATCGTTGTCTGACATTTGATCAAATTTGACCTGCTAGGACTTCCTCATTTCCTAGTATTTGATTGACCTCAACCTACCAAGACTGTTGTTGTCTAGCATCTGATCAACCTTTACTTGCTATGACTTCAAATCACCAAATATCCAATCAATTTTGGCCCACTTGGAATTTCCTCTTGCCAACTTCCTTATTGGACTTCTGATCACTAAGTGCCTGGTTAACCTTGACTCCACTTGGACTTTCCATCTCGTGCTAAGTGTCTGGTCCTCCATGACCCATTTGGACTTTCTATCTCGTACCAAGTGTCTGATCCTCCATGAACCACTTGGACTTTCCACCATCAAGTATTCGGTCAACCTGGACCTACTTGACACCTAACCAACATATTGATCAAACATCAAAATCCAACTTGAGTCAAACTAAGCTTGGTCAACTTAGTCAACCTTGACCTGAGGTTGATTGCACCAACAGTATTTCTACATTTGCAATGATTATATGAGCAACATAACTTGCTACCATTCATATAGCTTAGATGACGCTTAACAAAGTTCACAAATCTTCAACTCCATCAAAATATTTATCAATGATAAATTCATTTTCTAACCTACTGTACATCCAAGTTTTATTTTTATATATTGTAGCCTAAAAAAATACATTTGCAATATTATTAAACATGTAAAACTAAACATGCATATAGTTAAAACTTAAACTTAACTTAATTAAATCATTAAACTCCAATATTATCAATAAATAATAAATAATTAATCATCATATACCTAAAATCGGTGCACAAAGAAGATTGTCTCTAAAAAATTTATGAACAAACAACATTATGAAGTGAGGGGTGCACAAACAACAATTGTTAAAAATACCAATCTAGGGTTCCACGCCCCCATGATCCTCCAGCCCAAGCTACATGATTTCTCGGCCAAGAATGAGGTTATTGTTGGACTACTGACCTCATTTCGATCTCGGGGTTAAGCTCATGGTCAAGGCTGAGGGCAGGTCTCAACTCGTGGTCAACCAAGCTAGCGGCCAAGGCTAAGGTCAGGGCTCATCTCACGATCGACCAAGTTGGTAGCAAGGATTGAGGTCAGTAGAGCCGTCAATTTGAATTGGGTCCGTCGGGTTGATTCGCCCTGCCAAACAATTTAAGCGGGTTGGGCTGAAATTTTATCAACCCATTTTAAGGTGTGTTCAAGTGAGCTGACCCGCCTAAGCCCGCGACCCACATGGGGTGTAGAACTGTCAAACGGACCAACCCATGGTAGGGCAGGCCAATCCACTAGAAACCCATCATATGGTAGGGCAGGGCGGGTCGCCCACCAACTTGGCGGGTTAAAAAATTTCCAACCCAACCCAACTTAAGGAGGGTTGCGTGTTAAGCGGGTCAACCCACGGGCCTATCAAAAAATAAAAATATAAAAAATATTAAAAATTTTAAGTTTGAATTGTAGTTTAAACGGATCAAGTTGAAATTTTTAAGTTTGGATTACGATTTAGACGGATTAAACCCACTAATTCATTGAATTTTTTTCTTTAATTTTAAATTTTGAAGAAAAAATAAATTTTCTCAATCCACGGGCCAACCTATTTGGGTCGCGGGCCTAGGCGGGTCGATTCACCTGAATCCACCTTTAAATGAGTTAATAAAATTTTAACCCAACCCACTTAAATTGTTCGGCAGGGCAGGCCAACCCGATGGGCCTAACCCAAATTGACGGCTTTATGGGGTGGCCCGTGGCGGACTTGGGTTGGCCCATAGGTTGAGAAAACTTTTTTTTTCTTTTAAAATTTAAAATTAAAGTAGAAAACTCAATGGACTAGTGGGTTTGACTCATCTAAATCGCAATCTAAATTTAAAAATTTTAATTTGACCCGTTTAAACTATAATCCAAACTTAAAAATTTTAATATTTTCTATATTTTTTATTTTTTGACAGACCTATGGGTTGACCCGTCTAACTCGTAACCCGCTTTGAGTTAGGTTGGGTTAGAGATTTTCCAACCCGTCAAGTTGATGGACCGCCCCACTCTGCCCTGTCATATGACGAGTTTCTGGTGAGTTGGTCTGTCCCGCCATAGGTTTGCTCGTTTGACAGCTCTAGAGGCCGAGTCTCACGGCCAGCCAAGCTTACGACCCAGGCTGAGAGTGGGCCTCAGCTCGCATGTAGCCAAGCTGGCGGCCAGGGCTGATGTCGAGCCCTCAGCTCATGGCCAGTGTTTTAAAAGGCGAAGGCGTTGGGCGAGGCGTTTACCATCTGCCCACACGGTGCGAAAGCCCCGAGGCGTCGGGCGTAAGCCCCATAAATTTTGATATATATTATAAAACATATTTTAAAAATATAAATAGATATAATAAAATTAAGAAAAATTATATATACACAAAACTACCATTATACAATTTCAAATAATAATTTAATAAACATAATTTTTCAAAATTAGTCACCTAAAAAAGCAAATAATCCTAAATTAATTCTAAGTGGAAATAAATCCCAACCTAAATTAGTAAGTTAAACCCTAAATTTTTTATTTATTTGCTGAATTAATTTAAATTTTTTTACAAGGAATGAAGAATTTTTATAAAAATGATCACAAATAGGAATCGAACCCGCAGCCTTCTGTCCAAATCTGACGCACTAACCAACTGCGCTACACAATCTTGTTAATAATTTGTTTAATTATTTATTTTAAGACCTTGGAACGCCCTATTCCATTGCCCAAGGGCAGTATTGGAACGCCTCGCCCCAAGGCTCGCCGCGGGGCGCGCCTCCAAAACGCCTTTTAAAACACTGCAGTCATGGCTCAGCTCGCCCTAGCCAAGGCCAAGGCCGCACTGGAGATAGGATCGGGGTTGACAGACGGGATGAGAGGAGAGGGAAGGGGAGAGGAGAGTACCGACGAGACGTGTGCCGGAGATTGGAGAGGAGAGGAGGTGTGTGTCAAAGATCGGAGAGGAGAGGAGAGGAAGGCTGGAGATTAAAAAAGAGAGGTTAAAAGATTGGCTAGGAAAAAAAAGGAACGAAATTTTAAAATCATAAAAAAAATAATGACGGAATTTAATTCTGTTGTTAAAATAATGATAGATTTAAATTTTCATTACTAAATTTTTATCGCTAAAATAGTGATGAAATTAAATTTTTAATATAAAAATCTTAAAATAATGATAAATTTAAATTTTGATGACGAAAATTTAATTTCAGTACTATTTAAGATTAAGATTATTCTTGCAGAGCCAATCCAATGCACCATACTAGGAAGGCCACAATTTTAAGTGCCAACTTTTATTTCGGCTCATTTTAATAATTAATTTTTTTATTCATTTGAAATTAAAAATTTTGATTAATTAAATACTCTAAAATTCTCTATTTGAAAATGTAAATTTTAATCAATTTCCTGTTCAATTTCCATTTTTTCCCCCCACGAAATTCACTTAGAATCAATCAATCAATTTTCCAAGAGAAAGAAGCTTCAACCTTCGTCATCTGAAATCTTCTTGCGTTTCCAATTCTCGTATCAAATGCAGGAATTCTGAGTCATTACAATTGACTTCGAAATGGCAGAGAATTAATTCTTCGATCTGGTCCAAGCAAATTTCACATACATGAAGAAGGAGTTTATTCATCCCCGGAGTATAGTTGAATTGCTTTGTATGAGACAGACGTGTTGAAGTGGACAAAAGTGAAAATTCAGCGAAGTCAAAATAATGTCCTCCCGTATTAACCAACTGCAGCTTCTCGATTTATCTCCTCATAGATGATCGTAAAGCCGATCATATAGAACCGCAGGGGTAGCGGATTCCAACAAAGAAGGAGCTTTCAGGATCTATGGAAATTAAGACACCAATGCTCCGTGCGTGAATCTCAACTTTTCTCATCTTCAAGCTCCTGTCCGTATTTTAAATCAACGCCCGCTGCTTGCTTAACGCATGAAAAGGAAGCCAAGACTCTACTAAATCACATAAAACTATTGAAAAAAGAAGAAGAAAAATGGTAGTGTTACAAAAGATTACAATGATACTCAAAATGAGGAAGACCTTTAATGACTTCATCATGTCTATTCACGATGGTAGAGGGACAAGTTAGGAGTTGCTGCTGCGAAGAACACTGAGGAGAATGTGCAGAGGTGCTGTCTCAACAGCTCGATCCAGTCACATAAAAGTAGTATTTCCATTGTCCTGTTTGGTAAAACATTTCTGATCTTTTGTACACGCCAATTTGCAGAGTTTTCTCTGACTTCTTGATTCATTGCAAACAAAATGAAATTCAATAAATACAAATTTTACTTTTAATTGATGTTACATATTTGGTTTCAGTATCCAAGCCTCTCCCAAAATACCATATCTTCTGTACTTGTACATCCACACAAAATGTATTTCTGTTTAAAAAAAGAGAACTTTTTTCCTGGAAGTTATTTAGGAAGAGCTAAATTGCCTGTATCATATACACTTGATGTCTCATCTATGGTTTTGGTAGCTAATAAGTGATTCTGAGTCAAGCTAAAATTCCTGTCAAAAGGAAAAGCTGTAGGTAGCAAACATTTGGGAACCTGTGCTTCAAACCCTTTCATTTACATTTGAAGCTTTGGTTTGCATTGGATAGTTGGACCTTCATGAGGATTGACAAAACTTTGTGTTCCAATGTGGTCGTTTCATTGAGGAGAACAGGAAATGTGAGTTTCTGAATTGCCTAATGATCTGGCCTGCTGTTCCTACCGGCATAGGGTAGGGACTCGAATTGGGGGCCCTGGCCATAGTTCTTTGGTTTGAGTCTATCATGGCGGGCTCTGCGTACAGCCTGCTGGATTTGGCGCTCATGTTCTCTGAGGACCTCTTCAAAGTTTCCACCTGCAGGCATAAGAGGTCCAGAATAGTGATCCTGATTCTTCTTATTTCCATGACCCTGAAAAGCATCGCGGTAGACACGAAATTTAAATGATGCATAGTTCAGAAGGGATATAAGAGGAAAACTGAACAAATACTAGATTCACCAGTTGAGATTTTGTTAAAGATCACGGGCAAGAGTGATTGTTTCATCTATTTTTGAGTTACAAGTTTGAAATTCTAAAACAAACAGAGCAAAGAGTTCCAATTTATTTTTGGAAAAAGAATAAAGGATTCACTATTGAGCCACTTTTGCGATTGTATTAGAACTTACAGTAGTTGATTCCTTGTATTGTAGTTTGTCTTCCTTTTTTTGGGAGTAGGAAGGCCCATTCAGCAGGTGGTGAGTCCATTTTTGCCGACTGGATGAATCAGAGACATCAAGATGGCTGTACTTGGAGCTAACTTGGTTCACTGGAAGATGTGTGTATTTGTTGCTCCGGTTGCGATCCAACCTTTCGGTATTGCTTCTAGCAACCACCAGACCAGAGGTTGTGGGAAAGTCTCCAGCTCTGCCTATATGTGTGTCCATTTCTATACCAGTGGGCAATCCTGTTGTCGACAAACGACCAGAGTATCTCAAAGGACCACCATAAGGAAAGCCATTCTCGACATTTCTTGTAGGAAGATCCATAGCGAGACCTTGCAATGCCTCCTTTGTTGGCTTATACTTGTCACTGCTAGTTCTGGCATTTCCATTTATCTTGCGCGTCTGCATAGATTGCCATCACCACGATACATGTAAATTAAGAAAAAGAATTAGGGGTTCACTTAGGAAATTGAGTGGTTTACTGGTGAAAGACAATAAATTGAGGAACAATGATGAGAGAGATCAAGTAAGAGTTGATTGGATTTTTATTTGTTTCTTTGGAGGTGCAATCTTCAGGCAGGGAGCCATACAAAAAGATGAGATTTTAATCACAGTTAATATTAAATAGTATAACCTCAAAATGGCCAATCTATATTTGCTTGATTATAGCCACAACATTTCCCCTTAATTCTAAATAACATTGATCAACAGCTAGCCATTCTACTAATATTTCTCCTCTTTTTGTTCTTCTTCGACTTTTGTTTTATACGAATAAGGTCATATAGTCATTCACTTTTGCTTCGAGAAAAGAAAAAGAAAAATCATATGCATGCATTGTTGCCTGAACATGGCTGAATAAAATAGTTGCCAATTGGTGAAGAATTTTTATACATGAAAATTAGTGAAATCTGTACTGTAATTTGAAAAGTGATCCACAAGAAGCTAGAATAAAAAAATCTTGCTTCAATGAGCATATAAAACCGAAAACTCGTCTATGGTGCAATCATTTGTTTCTTATACACAGGCGGGATGAGCATCAAGAGCCCTAAATTTTGAAGTGTTTTCCTATTAAAGAGCATAAGCAACAAAACATAAACCAGGCACGATACCTGTGACTCCATGTTTCCGTGAGAAATAGGCATTTGTTTTGTGCTTCCTTGCATAATACGATGGACTTCCATAGCTGCTTCTCGTTGTCTGATATCAAAGATAATGTTTGTTATCAGCTGGAAAAGCAGGGAAATTCAGATTATGGAGCATATGAAGGCTTGTTTACTTATTTCTAATTTTATCAGAACCAAATGCATTGTTACTTTTCGGCAGTCAATAAGAATCTCACCTTCTAGCTTCCTCATTTCGAAGTTTAGCATCATATTCCTTGGATGGAGGGTATTTCGGTAGACTTGAAGGATCACAGGGAAAAGGCTTTGTAGTGAAGAACTGAAAAGAGAACCAACTAAATGTCAGCTCTATGAGATTAGGATTTCAAAGAACTGGGAATTAGGAATTATCAGAACGCTGTTAATTTCTATTATGACCTAAAAAATTTGAAAGAAATATGTGTTATAAACAAAGTAAAAAAGATGTTAAAACATTTCAGAATCAACACTAATTCTATGGTGAAATGCCATTGATTATGCATGATCCTCCAACAGAGGAGTCATAATTTAGTATCGGGATTAGCTCAATAGACAATGCCACTCAACAAATTCACCCGGCAGGAGTTCTACAATTCTATGTTTAGAACTACATATGAAATATGCTCAAAATTCACACCTTGTTCAGCATTGAATTGAACTAGTTAGAGTATACTTGAAAGGAAGTGAGGAACTAAATAATGTGCTAGACCATGTAAATAAGTTAATGTGACAAATTTCATTTGAGTTTCAGAGCCAAGTGAATTCATTGTTAAAACAGTACATGAATCATCCAAACGCTATACAAGGTAAAAAAGACAGCATTCATCATCTGTCAGCGAAAAGCAATATCTACCAAAAGACAATGTAAAATAAAGAAAAAAAAACAGTAGATTTTAGGGTCAAAAACCTACAAGAGCAAGTAAAAATACATAATGATGAAAAAAAATGTAGAAAGTAGAACTTGAAAACAATAATCTTACTTCACTCTTGAGGGCATAAGCTGCAGTTCCACGGTCTGCTGGATCTACTGAAAGTAGATGATCAAGAAGATCTAAAGCAACAGAGGGGAAATCTTTAAAAGTCTCCCTAACACGCCGTGGGTATGGTTGTTGGGGCTTAAAAGAGGTAGCATGAGGTAACTTTGAGGTCCTCCAGTACTCCTCAGAAGGTGAGCCACACAATTTGAATATCTTGTGCAATTGCTCCACCTATAGATCAAGAATAACCAATGTTTTGATGCCATTGCAATACATCACAAGTAATCAAATTATAGCTAGCAAAAGCTTAAAAAACACAACCTTCTTTAAATATTTTTACTCATAGTAACACACAGATCTAGTTTCTGATTTTCACTAAAAAAGAAACTTCATACCACAGATTAAAACTCATAAATTTAGTAATTAAATATTTAATTAGATATTTGATTTTCGAAGAAGGATTGAAAGTGCAATATAGTTCTTCCTTTTATTCACTCTACCCAATGGAAGCCCTTTGCCAACTGACCTGGGCTTTTTTAATCACATAAAAGAATATTAGAACTTAAGGTATGGTGTGCTTTGTACCACGTACCATGGAGTAATACTTGGAATGTATCATCATACCATACTTGACTAAATTATGACATTCGGATGAATAGCTTTGACTGGCATGATTACTTTAGTCCAGTAAAATGACAATTGCATTCCAAGTTCTGAAACCAGTATTGGCACTCTATCTTTAAAGAGGAAAATAGATCATTATCCCTACAAGGATGCATGAAAAGAAAAGGATCACTTGCCTTTTATTGTATTAAATCTTAATTATTATGTTTGACTAAATTGTGACATTTGGATGGAACAACTCCGACTGGCATAATTACTAGTCCAGTAAAATGACAATTTCAATTCCAAGTTCTAAGATCAGTATAGCCACTCTATCTTTAGGGAGGAAAAATACTTCATTATCCCTACAAGGGTGCACCCAAAAAGTGAAAAGGATCACTTGCCTCTTATTGTATTAAATATTTTTTCTTCCATTTTATTTGGATCTACCATATCATAATTGGATATAGCTTTTATGTGAACCTGCATCGTTGTTGTGCAACTCACCAAAGCACAACTTCTACCTGCCAAGCACCTTAATCTAGGCAACCTAATGCACTGAATGAGTTAGTGGCCCCTCAGAGTTGCCGAGTGAAGCAAAGGATTGGCTAGTGATGGGCAAGGAAACTTCTTAGTCCCAATTGCCAAGTTGGGAGCTCTCAATAGGCTTTATATGCAGTGGAAATCTCCAACCAATGGCAAGGAATTTTAAATAGTGGAGTTAGCCCTTTGGCAATATTGTATCAGAGCTAACCCACTAGTTCATATGGCATGAGGCCTTGGTGGATTGCCAATTAAGCCCAACCACAGTTAAGCTGCGATTTAGGGTGGGGAAGAATCAAAGATTTATACAGATATGAGTTGATGTGGATTTATATCATTGTTGGGTTATGTCTCAAACAAGGCACATTGATTTTACTTGTCAGGTGCCCAAGTCCAAATACTTTAGATGCACCAATTAAGGGAATGCCAAAAAAATTACCAAGTATGGTACATGGTTTGCTTGTTGTGGGAAGGGCAGTCCATTGTCTCACATGGCCAAGTTGGATGATCTTAGTAGGTTTATAAATGAAAAAAAAATGTCATGAACAAAATCAATACTTGATTTGATAAGATTCGTTAATGCTCATTTAACATAAAGTAGATTCAACAAGCTTGAACACTAGTGGGTTCCACTTGTTAATGTTTATAAATAAAACTCGTGAATAATCCATGATCAAATTTATTTAAAAACTTGTCTAAGCCTCCATTTTTATCTTATTTCTTTAGTTTTTTATTAAAGATTCAAAGAATATTACACACACATACACATATATAATACTATTTGTGTTGAATTTTGTAGCTCCAAATTCAGCACAATATGTTAAATTAATATAAATTTCATTTATTGAATTGATGTTTTAACTAAATTATAACAGTTGCCTTACCTCTAGTTGAGCTCCTCAAAAGCTTGAGCTCGAGTGGAGCTTGATAAGCCTTTTATTAGATGAGCTCAACAAGCTTGAACACACATATATATTTATAATCTACTTATGTTTGTTATTTTTGGTATCTTACAAATTTGCAACATCAAATTCACTACAATATGTTAAATTAATATAAATTTCATTAATTGGACTGATGTTTTAACTAAATTATAAAGACCACCTTACCTCTAGTTGGACTTGTCAAAAGCTTGAACTCGGGTGGAGATTGATAAGCTTTTAATTAAACAAGCTCAATAAGCTTGAACATGCCTTATAAGCTTTAATAAGATAAACAACCAAGCTCAAACACAATCAAGCTCAATTGAACTAAGCTTGTTTACTGACGCGGGACGAGATAGCGATTATCCTGCGAGCAATATTGATTCCGTTGGTTCGACTGTCGGAAACAATCTTCTAAAATCTATTGATTCGAAAGATTAACAAGAGATAGGAAAATAAAAGACATTTGCCAAAAAATATTATTAAACCAAAACTTCTTTCCTTAAACATTAACTCATAAGATGTTATATAGACTCAAATCCTAAAAAAATCCTAATAAAAAAAACTTTCTTAACAGACTCGAAATCCTAAAAAATCTAAACGGACTTAAATCCTCAAATATAAAATCCTAAGACAAATGCTTAACAGACTCGAAATCCTAAAGATCCTAAACGGACTTAAAATTCTCAAATAGAAATTTTCAAAACTACTCTAAATACCAAAAATTTTTAAAATTACTAAAAATAAAAATTACCAAAATTAGTAATAAAAATCTTCGAATCCTTCTGTATCAGTTGTCCCAGGTTGAAAGAACTCGTCCTCAATTTTAAAATAGCATCAGGTGATCGTCCAGGAGAAAGATCCTCTGACATCAATTCGGTAGCATCCACCGTCATCTCCACTGTCATCGCGTCTGCTACTTGTCGCAACTTCCAGATAGGCAAAGCGTCCTGCTCTGATCACTACAACGACCCACGACCACAAGCTCGAACTCCGCATACAGTGACGCACAATGAGCACTGCCACCATGCATGCAATCATAGCGCTCACCACCGTCTTTGTCACCGCCACCTTCCCCATGATTACTAGAGTCGGGCCTAGCAGATCCAATGAGCCGCTACCCACCTCCCAAGTAACACAACGACCAAGGCTTAGAGCTCCGCGTTCCAAGATCTTTCCGCAGGATCTCAAAAAAGAAATTGGAATAGCTACAGTAATTAAAACTCGCAAATTAGTTGACATGTAATTTAAGATTGACAAGACATATGTACTGAAGAGGGCGATATTGTTGAAGTGACAGTTGGCTTCCCTTGATTTCCTTCTTCCATAAGAATGTCTTTATTCAAATCATAATCATCTACTGTTTCTTTGGTGAAACCTCTATTTGCATTTGCTCATATCCTTCTAATACAACCAAAGTATCTATATTTTCTATATTCTTGGATAAATTTATTTGATGTAACATCATGTTTGTTGAAGTTAAATCATCTGAATGGTTAATAAAATTTTGGACAAGGCTTTGTGCTTTCTTTGAAGGAGAAACCTCCTATGCAGTGGAACCGTCGGCGCATCCGAAACCATTGACAAGGGCTTGATTGAGCAACCTGCCAACATCGACGCCGAGAATTGGGTCATTGACTATTTCATCAACAACTTCATCCTCGTCGTATGTTGGCTCGCCAGTTGACTCGATCTCATTCGTCATGTTGAATAAATTGGGGCGTCAGGTCAATGCAAGGCGAAATGATGGAGACTGGGGTTTCGTCAATAGATGAATCAGGTTGTCAATTGTCATCGGACAAAGTGGGCTTTTGGTCTTCGATCAACGCTTCGTCTAGGTCTATCTTCTCTTCGTCAACATCGTCATAAACTGGATTAACAAATATTTCGATCTTGTCATCATCTTCGCTGCCTCCTGTGATTGGACGATCGAGAGAGTAGGACTGATCATCCTCGATGTTGTCGAGGTTCGCATCTTCATGGTTGTCTTCGTCGCCGTAAGAGGAAAGGGGATGTAGAGGCGCTATGGAGCCGACGTTCTCTTGAAGTTGTAGGTGGCGAGGTGGTTGATTTTAAATCCCTCAATCAACTGGTAAAACTCCTTCGTGTAATCATCGACCGATCTTGCATTCTGCCTCAACTCCTGATGTAGTTGAAACATAGTCTGAGTGTAGCCGAAAGAAAGAAAGTGACTCTTCATCTTCATGTTTCATCCTCTCCCAATCAATAATCTTGACTTTTCCCTGTCTGTCTCGTAAGCATCGCAATTGCTGCCACCATGTTGATGCTCGGCCGGTAAGTTTGATGACGACCAATTTGACTTTTACACGATCAAGCACTTCCTCATAATAAAAAATTATCTCCACTTCGTTAAGTCAATTAACAAATTCCTTAGTCCTAGAAAATTTAAGAAGATCAACTAAAAATACAATATCTTTATACCGCTTCTTTCGAACATAGCTTTCGCGATTGTGATAGGAATTTTTAAAAGTGAAAGAATTAGGATAAAAGAACTTACGATTCTTTAAATCTTGCACCGTTAGACGTTGGAATCACTTTGTAACTTGTCTCTGTAGATCAAGAATCTCATCTTGAGTGTTACGATCACAATGTAAGACTTCCTCAGCTAAAACCTGTCTATCACGATCATAATCACGACCACGACGACGATTCATCGGATCTGAGAGCTCTAATATCAACTGATACGGGACAAGATAGCGATTATTCTGCGGACAATATTGATTCCGTTGGTTCAACTGCGAACGTTAGAAATAATCTTCTAAAACCTATTGATTCGAAAGAAAAACAAGAGATAGGGAAACAAACGACACTGTCGAAAAATATTATTAAATCAAAATTTCTTTCCTTAAACATCAACTCATAAGATATTATATAGACCAAACCCCAAAAAAATCCTAATAAAAAGAAAAAATTTCTTAACAGACTTAAAATCCTAAAAAATCTAAACGGACTTAAAATCCTCAAATATAAAATCCTAGGACAAATTCTTGATAGACTCGAAATCCTAAAAATCTTAAACGGATTTAAAATCCTCAAATAGAAATTTTCAAAACTACTCTAAATAGCAAAAACTCCAAAAATTACTAAAAATAAAAATTATCAAAATTAGTAATAAAAATCTTCGAATCCTCCTGCATCATTTACCTTCCTATTCTAATCATGGTTCTACCTATGTTACTTGGACATAGTTATGAGTACGACATGGATGTGGATCTAATTGGGTTACTACATCCTTTTGGGAGGTAAATAGATTTTTTAGAAAAGAAAGAAGCAAAGTGTTGTGGCTAAATCGAGTGTATAGGTATAGTATAAAGCTACGGCCTAGCTACATTTGAACTTATTTGGGTTAGTCAACTATTAGATGAGTTACGATATGCTCCTAAAGAACAAATGAATTGTATTGTGACAACCAAACTGCCATCCACATAACTTAAACTTCTGATCTAGTGTTCCAAGAGAGAACAAAACACGTAAAGATTGATTGTCATTTTGTAGAGAGAAAGTGCAGTTCAACAAAATTGTTACATTATTTATGAGCTCTAATGATCAACTAGCTAACTTGTTCACTAAATCTTTTAAGAGCTCCTAAAATTGAGCATCTCCGTAGCAAGTTGCAGTTGCACAGTATCTCTGCACCGACTTGAAGAGTGTTATGGACTGATTTATAAGTAGTGTATATTACAAGGGTTATATATAACATTATGTTGATGAATAATATATATATATATATATATATATATATATATATATATATATATATAAAACTATGAAGACTCCACTACTTCTCTGACAGCTCCCTTATTAACAATGAAGGTAGGACTTCTATGTCTAGAGGTGGATCTTTGTATGGCTTGTAAGGCTAATAATTGTGTTATATGCATTTTGCATTCTTCTGTTTCTCAATTTGTATAAGTTAAGTCTTGTGCTTTAATAGTGAGATCTGGATTTATAATATTTAGTTTACAATATACTTTGTCTTTATCCCAATACTTAGTAGGGTTTTCTCCTATAATTTCTAATTTCTCTAGTCTGGAGAGAAAATGCTCTAGATCTTCCTGTGTGGTTAGTAAATGCAACAGATAAGAGGGCTTAAGGTAGTCTGTAGGTATCTCATGGTCATCATCACTATTGCTGTCAATATTTGGGCTTATACAGCCAAGTACGTCTAGTTTTCCTGTAGGTATGTCAAAGAATAAGAACAAGAGGAATCTTTATCGGGGCAAGAGCATTTTGGTAGTTGTTGTATCTGGTCACATGGAGTTGGATCACGTGGAGCCGGGGTATCACCACGCTTTCGCACGCGAGCAAGATAATCCGAAACAATAGGAGAAATTACAGGGGAAGAAAAAAAAAGAGCATAGTCTTTCGTGAGAAGTAAAGCGCGATCAACGGCAATAAGGAAATTCAGACCAAGAATCAGATGGATATTAGGATGATTGAGAGGTTTAACCCAAAGTTTGGGTAAAGATAACGGAGTACTATAGCTGTCGCAATTGGTGTAAAATCTAAGGTGTGTGTTGGTAACGATAATATTTCTGTGGAATATTTCTGTGTAATATTTCTGTGCCATTCATTTTTCTGTGCCATAATTTTTCTGTGCTAAATTTTTCTTAAAAATATGGTTATGGTTGTGTATGTCAAACTAGTTGGTGATAGTAGAAGTGCTGCTAGGTAAACAATAGTTCTTTCCTTCTTCTTTTCTTCTTCCAGTGAGCCTCACCTGTAAGAACCCTTAAGGAAATTATGCCCCGACTTTGGGTAGGTCTTATGGCGTTAGCCTTGCCTTACCTTAGCCAGCACAGGTCTTACTAGTCCTGGTTCTTTCAGTTACTGTTCAGTGAACAGAAAAGGACTGAGGAAACAAAAGAAAGAAGCAAGGAAGAAAGCTTATTGTTTACCTAGCCAATGTTTTAGCCAGTCATGGTAAGTGTAGTAGTTATTAACAAGTAATGGAACACACCAAGTACTTAATATTAAACAGAACTTTTTACATAGAAAATTACATAAACTGAGTTGAACTGAAAACCAAAAGCTAAAACTTACAAGCACACAGCACACTGAAGAGTACAAGGAAGGCTGAGGGAAGTAGTTTTCTTCGATGCTCTCAATGCATCAGGAAGATAGGTATTTATAGGCTAATATTTCTTCATGGCTAAGGAAGAATCTCTTAGTGGAGTAGCTTACTAGCTTAGAGCTTAGTTGTGTCAGAGAAGTAGTGGAGTCTTCATAGTTGTTCTTATCTTCTAGCTGAGTGGAGACGGTCGTCACTGCTGTTGTCATGGTTGTTGAGTGGATGTTGTCGTCATAGGTGACGTCATGTTTCCATTATGTTGTCCAAATTAGCTTCTTATGTTGGGTTGAATGAACCTGGACTTGGAGGTTGGAGAGGTGGAGTGGGCAGCCGTGTTGAAGCCATATGGCTACGGGCTAAGTATGCATTAGCCACTAGTACAAAACTTGCTAATTTACGGGAAATCCAATGATCATACTTTTTCCTGTATTTCTCATATACAGCTTCATGTTTTGTATGGATTGGAAAGGGAAAATAGGCTGTTCCCATTTCCTGAGGCGAGTAAATTTTTTCAATAAAAGATTCCCCAGCTAAAATGTAATCTTTTGGTGTATAATCCCGATCCCAGTACCATTGATTACCAAGTACTGCTGATCGTCATTCTATTAGCTGTTCAGGAAATGTTGTTCTGGCCTTCCAATGAACGTCTGGATCAGAGGGATAGTCTTCTTGTCCACAATGAAGACCGTTGACATCATTAACATCTATTTTAATCAGATGTTTGGCTGGTTCTATTTTGATATCTTGCCATTCGGGAGGTGTGCTGTCAAGTGTTAGGATAACAAAAGTTTCCTATCTACAGATTACTTCTGATATTTTAGGGTCATACTTTGTTTTTTTTCTTTAGTAAAACTCCTCCCCATCCAAGTTCACTTCCGTCTGTTTCAATGACTAAATAGTCTGTATCTAATGGTAATGTTAAAGTGGGTATTTGTTTTACCATGGTTTTTATTTGTTGAACTAACAGAATATCTTGCTGTTTGAAATACTAAAAGAAATAGGAAACTTTTGTTATCCTAACACTTGACAGCACACCTCCCGAATGGCAAGATATCAAAATAGAACCAGACAAACATCTGATTAAAATAGATGTTAATGATGTCAATGGTCTTCATTGTGGACAAGAAGACTATCCCTCTGATCCAGACGTTCATTGGAAGGCCAGAACAACACTTCCTCAATAGCTAATAGAATAGCAATCAGCAGTACTTGGTAATCAATGGTACTGGGATCGGGATTATACACCAAAAGATTACATTTTAGCTGGGGAATCTTTTACTGAAAAAATTTACTGGCCTCAGGAAATGGGAACAGCCTATTTTCCCTTTCCAATCCATACAAAACATGAAGTTGTATGTGAGAAATATAGGAAAAAGTATGATCATTGGATTTCCCGTAAATTAGCAAGTTCTGTACTAGTGGCTAATGCATACTTAGCCTATAGCCATATGGCTTCAACACGGCTGCCCACTCCACCTCTCCAACCTTCAACTCCAGGTTCATTCAACCCAACAGAAGAAGCTAATTTGGACAACATAATGGAAACATGATGTCACCCATGACGACAACATCCACTCAACAACCATGACAACAGCAGTGACGACCGTCTCCACTCAGCTAGAAGATAAGAACAACTATGAAGACTCCACTACTTCTCTGACACAACTAAGCTCTAAGCTAGTAAGCTACTCCACTAAGAGATTCTTCCTTAGCCGTGAAGAAATATTAGCCTATAAATACCTATCTTCCTGATGCATTGAGAGCATCGAAGAAAACTACTTCCCTCAGCCTTCCTTGTACTCTTCAGTGTGCTTGTGTGCTTGTAAGTTTTAACTTTTGGTTTTCAATTCAGCTCAGTTTATGTAATTTTCTATGTAGAAAGTTCTGTTTAATATTAAGTACTTGGTGTGTTCCATTACTTGTTAATAACTACTACACTTACCATGACTGGCTAAAACACTGGCTAGGTAAACAATAAGCTTTCTTCCTTGCTTCTTTCTTTTGTTTCCTCAGTCCTTTTCTGTTCACTGAACAGTAACTGAAAGAACCAGGACTAGTAAGACCTGTGTTGGCTAAGATAAGGCAAGGATAACGCCATAAGACCTACCCAAAGCCGGGGCATAGTTTCCTTAAGGGTTCTTACAGGTGAGGCTCACTGGAAGAAGAAAAGAAGAAGAAAGGAAGGAAAGAACTATTGTTTACCTAGCAGCATTTTATATATATAGGTAGAAGAGACTACCTAGAGTGTATCCCAAAATCTTCCCTTCTTTAGCAACCAAAATGGAAGACTACAGTCTTCAACTAAATTAGTTGCTTGTACAAAAGAATATGTTACAGTTTCTAAGCCTCGTCTCAATACATGAATATTGAAACTGAAAAGAGACACACGTCATAAGAGATACCTCAGTTCTTCCTGGCATAATAGGTCGTCCAGAAAGCAATTCAGCGAGAATGCAGCCTGCACTCCACATATCAACTGCAACACAATATTCTGTAGCACCCAACAAGAGTTCAGGAGGACGATACCACAGAGTTACCACACGGCTTGTTAAGTGTTGTTTGTGGTTGGGATTATAAATTGTAGCTAGTCCGAAGTCTGCAATTTTCAGGATCCCATTATTGTCAATCAAAAGATTTGCTCCTTTAATATCTCGATGCAAGACACAATGACTATGGCAATGCTCAAGCCCAGATAATAGTTGTTGCATATAGCATTTGACCTGTATATTATTGGTAGAGACAATTAATATAAAAATATCAAGAAAACCTCAAAATTAAATGTATAAAATAACAAAACCAAATACCTGTGGCTCTGTGAACTTGATACCGGGTGTTGCTACTAATCCAGCAAGATCATGTTCCATATATTCGAAAACAAGACACAAGTTAGACGACATTTTTGACGTAACTAGAGCTTCAAGCTTTACAACATTTGGATGATCAAGCCTCCTTAGAATATGTATTTCTCTTGCCATAAACCGTACACTTTCAGCATCTACATTAGCAAATCGTACTTTCTTAAGTGCCACAATTTTGCCTGTTTCAAGATCACGGGCTTTGTACACACTGCTATAAGTTCCTTGCCCAATCTGCAGATACAACAACATTGTCAGCATAACAACATTAACCATGCTAAGGACTCCATTGAGGTTCAAACTTGGACAAATCTATCTCCAAAGAGAATCTAGATCCAACTAAGCAGAGACTGCAGAAAAAAAAAACTATTTAAAATGACTTAAGCATCAAACAAGCTGAGAAGAACATATCATACAATTGCCATTTATTCAGGGAGATATGAATCCCCTACAGCTGTAGCAGTATAGCAACAAAAGCATATATGGTTCGCAAATTCACATACAATTATATATATTTTAATCATAGAT
Source organism: Curcuma longa (assembly GCF_044706935.1). NCBI lineage: Eukaryota > Viridiplantae > Streptophyta > Magnoliopsida > Zingiberales > Zingiberaceae > Curcuma > Curcuma longa. The sequence goes on from NC_133864.1 coordinate 17,845,508, forward strand.
GCCATACAACTATGATATCAATCTAAGAGATGCACATGCTGCTAAGAAAATACATTAGATAGATACCAAATGCATTAGAATGCTAATTTAGACCATTATTTTTAAAAGTGATTTTATGCATCAACGTACTGCTTATGAGTGCTTTATCAGTATTGCATATGTCAAAATATGGATGCGCAGTCACAGAGTTGCCTTTTTATATCGCGAAACTGAGAAATAAGGAGACCCCTTGACTACAAAGATGCTGAAGTATAAAGGAATAGCTATTTGATGATATAGGATACAGGTAAGTTTTTTTGCTCAAGTACTACATGGTTTTTGCATAATGGTTAAATTTAGAGACATTAACTATATAGTAAGAGTGGACTATTTCATAAATGTTCATTTTGATAAAATCTTATTTCAATTAATTTTTTATGGATATAATTTCCTTATAACAATCAGGTATACTTCAACATATGCTCCCGCAAAACTATGTTGTCACACGAACCTACATATATGTACAAATTTCACTTGCTTCATCCATATTTGTAACACCAAATTAACCATGCACAGCCAAGCCAGACAATAGTGCTTCAGTCACAGAACAACATAGATAACAGGAAATACAACTACAAGTTAAGATCAAGATTTATAGACAAAAAAAAAGAATAAAAGAAAACTAAAAACAACTAGCACACAAGAGAAACAGATAGGCAAGTTCCTTCATAAATGCAAACTAGCAACAGAGAAGAGTATGGTAGTGCTTAGACTACTGCCTACCTTGTTTAATTTCTCAAAGGTATCGGCTCTCCGAGGCAGCCACCCTTTTACTGCTTCCCCAGCAACAGCAGTGAGCCAAGAAGGCCAACCTGCTGCAGTGTGCTCCAATCTGAACCCATTTGGCACATGAGATATCACCATATTGTGCCCCACTGAAGTTGCATCAACAACCACTGAGTTCGGTTCTCCCATATTTGCACGAGCCTCCACGGTGTCCCCTCTCCGGTGAACAGCCCCCAATCCAATCGTCTCAACTGATGGAGACACCTTCTTCTCTCCAACAATCGCCAAAGGGGTAGGCGAAGTAGCAACATTTTCATGAGGCTTTGATATAAGCCTCGCTGTGCTCCCATCATTGCTAAATCCCGCATCGGCAACCCCAATCTCCTCCCTCCTTGAAGAAGAAACCAATCTACCCGAGGCCTTCCGCTTAGGCCTCTGAGACTCCCCGTCGTCATTTCCCCTGGTTGCTTTGGAGGAAACACAGCCCATAAGAACGTCTGCCTCCCTCAACTTAATCCCTAGAGCGTAGTACTTGTTGCATTGAACTCGAGAAAGGCGCCTCCTTTTGCACCGAATTGCACTGAAAACTCTTTTAAAACCTTCTCGTCAGCCACTATGGAGCAGAAGTAACCCGAGACCAAAGAAACAAGCGATGGAAGCTCCAAAAGTTCTTCCAAACGCCCAATGATTTCAGATATAATTCAGAAACAATAGCAATTAAGCAGCGATTCAAGACCCTAAACCCGTAAAGCCTCCATCAAAAGCAACCAATTGGAGAAATCAATCATCGATAAATATGGTTCCTCTTCAGTCACCGGCACATGCAGAACCCCAACTCGATGAATTCCAAACAAGATGCAATCTTCGCGCAGCAGCCCGAGAATCAGCTATGCTCCGTCGATTAGGAAATTTCGAGTCAAAATCCCTAATTTTTCGCAGCCTCTGATTCTCCCTTCGCCAAAGGTGGAAACACAACAGGAAACGACGAAGCGAAGAAAGAAAATCCCGAAATTAGTACAATATCACCCAGCTGATCAAATATTTCCACCACAAGCAATTATCAACATGGAAGAACCAATAGATCAAGACTAAGCGTCAGACTTTGCAATCAAGACGACGACTAGAGACCGGGCAAAAGGAGAGGCAATTGAAAAGGCAGCCGAATAAGATTGATCAAAAAACGCGGTTTTAGGAGGGAATACTGAAAGCGATGGATTTAGAGAGAGAGAGAGAGAGAGAGCGGCCAGCGGCGGAGCATGAGATTCCCGGGTGGCGGCGAGCGCCGCAGAGATGCAAACCAACGGCGGAGATGGGATCATTTCCGCTGCGGCGGCGTGCAATTTATGACTACGCTGTGTCAACGTTACTAAACGGGAAAACAGAGGATGATAGATATTTGTGGGCCCAGACAATGCCTCCAAAATCTATCATTTTTATTAATCTTGATTATAAATATTAAATATTTTAAATAGCATTTATAAGAAAAAACTTAAAAAAGGAATTCTATGATATAAGCATCGCACATAATAAATAACAAATTATAATAATTTGAATGAAATAGACATCCAGCTTTCATAGCTCAGTTGGTTAGAGCACCCGTTTAGTAAGCGGGAGGTCTTGAGTTCAACTCTCAATGAAAGCATATAAATATTTTTGATAACACATCTTTTGACCTTCAACATCAGTTTAACTGCTGTCATTGCTGTTTAATATAACTCTCACCTTTTACGCTTTTCTTTATCCAAAAAAAAAAGATTTTCTTTAAAAAAAGAAAGATAATTTTAAATATTACTTATTTCAATTTTATTTTTATTTTAAAATATTTTTAAATAATTTATTTTATTTAAAATTTTTAAACTTCTCTAGTTAAGCATGATCTTTTCATTCCTTTTATACATCAGTAAATTTTTATAAAATATATGTAAAAATACTGATTTATCTTTTATCGTATCAAAGTATACCGATTCTATATTTCGCATGCTTATTGTATGTCTATTCATTATTTTTTTACTTTTTTTATTTATTTAAATTATAAATATTATTATTTTAGTTGATCAGTGGTTTTAACAAGAAAAATCTTAAATCAATTTAATGGTTATACATCTTATTTTCACATGTAAATTTATTTTAAAAAATAAGAATATTTTTATAATTTTATATATTTAATTTTCATTCTCTTTTTTTTCTTCACAAATATGGTAACACATATTAAGTTAATAAGCATTTCATTCCTCCCAAATAAAAAGAACATAAATACTTCTCTTTCCCCTTTTTCCTTTCCCTCTCTCTCTTTTTTTTCTTTTCCCTTCCGTTAATGAATTTTCTCTCGTCCCATCCAAACAGAGACTAAGTTGTTTGTGTTTATCATTAACTTTTTTTGCATTCAATTGCTAATTCGTCTGCAGTTATCCATCATCTTTCTTAACCAGTGCAACATCCCAACTGCATGCTCACAGTCGCACTCATCTTAGTTCTTAATTAACAGGAACAAGAAGAAGAAGGAGACAGGGAAAGTGATGGACATATGCACGGTCTCACTGCATCACTGCAGCTCACAATCACCTTCCTCCTTTCCAATTATACTTCAACTCCTATGATAAGGACTTCAAATTAACAAGCTAGGTCATCACAATTATACTTCTCCTCTTCTTCTTTGCATCATTCTGCTCCTTTACAATTCATAATTCTCTTATTCTGCTCAATGATTCCTCATCTTGTGCTTGGTGTAGGGAAAAGAAGAGCCAGCCTACAGAGATGAGGTTGGATTTATTCTTCATCACTCCTTTCAAAGGGGACCCTTTAAACTTGCTTTTGGAGATTGAAGTGACACTCGTTGTGTGATCCTCCTTTCTCCACACTGCTAGCTCGAATTGAACACTCATGGCTAGGCTATTCTTGTTGCCTAGAAGAACAAATGGAAAAAGAAAAAGTAAACAGGTTTAATTTGAGTCCTTCATGGCTGCTGTTGTACTGTGTTGACAAGGAGGGACCCTCGATGCATCATGGACTCAAAAGCTTTGCTCCCTTGTCTTCCTACTTCTTTTCTCATCAGTGATCATCAGACAACCTGCAATTATCGCTGCTGTTCTTCATAAAATTGTATATGTTTGACTCCATTCTCATTCTTTTTACTCATTTTCATCTGTACTTGATATGGGTAGCTCAAATGGATCATTTGCTTTTGGGTTTCTGATAAAGACCTGTCCTAAGGCTCTACAACAAGTATCATCATCATCATCATTAGTGGCGAGACCTTCTTTATATTCGATTTGGATCGTCCGGAAATTCTCGAATGCAAATGCGCAAAGGCTCCATGAGTGCCATCTCCTTTGGTTTGGCAGCCACTGCAATCTTGGTTGCTATGTTCCTCATCATGGCACTGTTTGAACATCTTATCATACCGAGGGTAGCCTCGCGCCGGTCGCGGCACAATGCCGGAGATTCATCGTCGGAGATTCGCCGGTCGCATCATGCCCCCCCGGTTCACTTGCACGAGAAGGCCCGAGCTTCAGTGGCAGTGAGTTCCATCGTGGTTCTAGCTCAAACAAGATCAACTGCATGACATTGTATTCTCTTTGACTGCAGGTTGGGAATGAGCATGAAGGTGATGTGTTTGTCGTAATGCCGGGAGAAGAACATCCCACGTTCCTGGCTCAGCTTTCGCCTCTTCCTTCGCCGAGAGAGGGACCGACTAGGCCTTCGTGCGATGGTCCTTCTGTGAGCTTCATGCAAAATGATGTGGTTTTGTGATCTTCCTTACTGCTCAAGCACAGGAGACAGACAAGAACAGAGAACAGAAGAGAGAATAATGGATTGGAGAGTACTCTTGTATGTTTTACTAATGGAATTAAGGTTACGAAATAATATATAGGCTGTTGGAAATGTGTGAATGGAAATGAATAAATGGATATAAATTGGTGAAATTAATTTTACTATGTAATTGAGAATGATTTTCACATTGGAAGATTAATGTAATACGACCAATGTATATTAAATCATAATTTATAAATAATATGAATATGTATATATGAGAGTATTTTTCTCACGTGATGTTCCGACCGCACGACCTCACAATGAACTTGCAAAAGGCCTCCTTGTGAGAGGTAGGGTTGTAAATGAATTAAATGTAGGTTTATGAGTAAGTTTAGTATTCAACTTGGTAAAAAATTATTTATGTTCGTTTAATATAGTTAAATGAAATAAATTTGAATAATTTATTAAATTATATGAACAAAATTGAATATATATGCGTTCAACTCATTAATATTTATGAATAAAAATTATGAATTGTTCGTGAATAATATTCATTAACAAAGTTTGTGAATCATGTTCACTAATAAAACTTTCATCAATATGATAAAATACTTTTAAAAAATGTTAAATAAATAAATAAACTTATATTATCAAATTTAATAAATAATCAAATAAAATTAAAATTATAAAATTAAAAAAAAAATCAAATAAACTTAAAATGAATCAAATGTTCAAACTTAGTTTAAGCTCGTACAGCTTAGTATGTTGGTTAAATAAGAGACATAATTAATGGATTTAATTAGAGTAAAGCTTGGCATTTTGACATAGCAGTATTTTATTGACTAAGATGGTGATTATAATATATTTGTTTGATGGATTTTAGAAATTAGTCCAGCAATTTTACAATTTTATTGACTAAAATGATGATTATAATATATTTGTCTATAGGATTGTTAACAAGTGAAGTTGTTCACGAACTATTCGAGTCTTAATTTGAAAAAAAAATTATTTGAATTCATTTAATTAAGTTAACAAACCAATTTCGAGTCTAATTTTGAGTTCGAAAATATTATCAAACTGAGCTTAGCTATATTAAGAGAGGTTCGTGAGTTTGGGAACACGTTCCTTTAGAGACTTGTGAATTTGTTCATTAAGAGAGGCTTGTGAATATATTCGTTTATCTTTTATACATATATATAATTAAATTTTACATGAATTAGAAATTAGTCCATCAATTTTATAGATTTGCAAGATCATTGGGCCAAGGTTGTCAAATTGAAAGCCCAATTAAACACGGGCGAGGGTTAAGCAAACGTTGCCCTTTAAGGCCACGTCGTGAGTCGGAGACTAAACCCACGACTCCCTAAAACCTAACACGGCGGCGGCGCGCGCGGTGCCATGGCTAGCTGGGTCCGAACCCGCTCCCTTCTCCCTCGCCGCGCCTCTCGCTACGCTGCTTCGCCGTCGACTTCGCCTTCACGCTTCTACGCTGCGGCGGCGGCATTCGCCAGGTCCTCTTCTTCCTTGGCCAATAAGGCCAAAGCAGGCCCCCCACTGGAGCAGGCACCAGCCACAGCGGCGATTGCGGAGGACGATGACGTGCCTACCTCGGGAATCAGCCGGCCTCTGTCGGAGATCCTTAAAGAACTCAACAAGAAAATTCCCGAGCCTCTCATCTCGACCCGCGTCGAAGGGGGCGTGGCTCTAAAATACGTTCCTTGGTTTGTCTCTTTCAATGTTCTGTTTTCAAAAACTAATCTTGTTTGAACTAGGTTTGGAATGCTAAAAATTCTATGAAATAGTGAACATTTTATAGATCGAGTTGGTGTTTTTCTGCAACATATTCTTTTGTTTACCTGTTCATTCTAAAAGACGCTTCATTAAAATCCACATTTGGGGTTTCAGAAACTAATCTAAATGTCTGGTGATTTGCCCATTGGCAAATATGTGTTTTCGATGTTCAAGTTCAAATCTTTTATTGAAATTTGTGTAGTTTATTGCCATTGTTTGCGACACCGTTTTGTTGTGAGAATGTCTTTGATGGACACATTTTGTAAAGGGTAGAGAAAACCAAAGAAAATTCTAGTTAATGCAATAAAAAAGTTAATTTTATTGCTCTGAGTATTTCCTGTGATAAATCATAAGTTGGGATTTGATTCAAAGTTGGGATTTACACAACTTGATGTTCTTTCTTTTTCAAGAAACTACAAGTTTATTAGATTTCAAGGTGTGTGCGACTGTTTATTTTGCTAGCATAAACTCAAAAAGTTATTTGTTTATTAGTGTAAGATATTTGTTGTGATTCAACATTATTCTGTTTTCTAACATTGAGTGCGTTAGTTCCTACATTTACACTGTTTACAAGTTCACTAAGTGCAAACGATTTGACATGCTAACTAGCTTATCATCTTGCAATTCTTTATGTGAATTACCGGATGAAGTCCTGTGATGATTGATGAAATTAGAATTTTCTGTGCAAACCATGTGTGGAGTATATTTGTTGAGAACCCTAACTAAACATTCAATATGCAAAAACTGAAGTCCATATAAACATCTCTACTTTCATTCAACATTTTCGGGGCCATATAGTTCTCAAGGTGGAGACTTCTTAGTATGGTTCTCCTCGAAATATGAATTTTTGATGCAGTTGAAGTTGTTCTACTATTTGTTGCTAGTCTTCCAGCAGATATTTCAAGTATGCATTTCCTCCCTCATTTCACTGTGCATGTTATATCTTTCAGGCACTTCCTCAATCGAATTCTAAATGTGCATGCCCCTGGTATGTAGTTTCTTTCATGGACTGTGAGTTTCAAGTGTTTATTGTCTTACATATATTGTTTGTAGAATGGTCTGGTGAGATTCGAAGTATTGTCTATTCGGCCGATGGAAGTTCAGTCCATGTTGTGTATCGGATAACGCTGTATGGTACCGATGCAGAGGTACTTTCTCAACAAACATCAAATTCAGTATTGATGTTTTGAAAGTAAGATAAATATTTGCTCAGCCATGAGCAAGATACTTATGTGCCATTATCTTCATCATACATGTATAATGTAACAATTGCACAATTGAAAGCCTTAAGTAAGATCAAATCAACTTGTGTACTGCATTAGGTATTTTAGTTTATAGACTCAGTATTTTAGCCTAAACTAGGTGAATGCAAACAGATGATTTGTTCATTTATAATGCTTGAATGACCTCTTTTCAGATATATAGAGAAGCTACTGGAACTGCTGCAGCTGATAATACGAGCTATGGGGATCCTGTGCAGAAGGCAGAAGCAATGGCTTTCCGCCGAGCATGCGCCCGTCTCGGACTAGGACTTCATCTTTACTATGAAGATGCATCATAAAATGCCTGCTTAACATCTTTTTACTTATGACTACTACCAGGTTTTGATGGCAAGTATTGTTTGTGTGTGCTTGCTTCCCTCATTGGTAGTGCTCCTATGATGCAACAATATCTGTACTAAGTTAGTAATGTACTGTTCTTAGTTTGTGCTACTAAATAGAAACTGTAGTATCGTATAATTGCTGTCTATTTTATTAAGAATATAAGTTGTTAGGGGTCTCCTTTGTCAAACTTTACTTGACAAATACATCTTTGAAGGAAAGAATTCTATCTTTTAACTCTAAGGGTGAGTTTGGTTGGGGGTAATATGTGATTATTCCGGTTATCCACCTAAGGTTATCAACAAAAACTGTGTTTGGTTTAGGTAATCAATGATTCCGGGGTAATCTTTTATGCCTGACACGTCAGCATATGTCATCAAAAAGGTAATGCAATCCGGAATCACATAATCAAGGAAAACGTAGGTTTTCCTGGATTCTGGGGTTAAGGCCTTCCTTAATCGATCAGACGATCGATTAAGACTCTTTGACCACGTGATCAATTAAATGTCGCAAACTGTTTCTCAAAAATCCTGTAATCGATCAAGTAATCGATCATATCCTTCCTTAATCGATCACTTGATCGATTAAGACTCTTTTTCTCAAAATCGTGTAATCGATCAAGTGATCGATTACACATGTTCATAATCGATCACTTGATCGATTATTATGGGTTAAACCAACCAAAGTTATGTTTCATTCCCTATGACCAAGGTTATATGATTATTTGGTAATCACATAATCAAGATAATCGCCGATTACCTTTAACCAAACACGCCCTAATAATTTGACATTACAATAAAGGATCAGGCACTAATTACCAAAGTTGCACTGCACAACATAAACATTACGGACCACGTCAAAACCATAGAGTTTGAAATTGCCACTGCGTACAACCTTGGAACACAAAATCACCTTATAAAACAAATCATGCATCACAAGAATTGATAAAAATTCAAGTTTGTATTTATTATATTCAACCAGCAGTTTCGCAGGTACAATATAAGTATGTGGGGTATGGCGAGGAACAATCTTCCAAGAGGCAATTAATTTCTAAGAGCAAGAAAATTTTTTCAAGTTTCAGCTGCTTATTACTAGCAGAGTATCTCTGAGATCTAGAGGCAAAAAGACCATAAATTATGCCGTGGATGATTTGAGATAGGCGATGAGGTCGGCGCGCTCCTGAGGCTTCTTCAGACCAGGGAAAACCATCTTAGTTCCAGGAATGTACTGTACAAAGAGAAATCAGTCAGCAACCGTCTACTCTTAAGCAATAAATTCAACAGGACCAATAACAAATACTAAAGATAACATTCTAAAGGCTTGAATCATTTATGGAAAGTTCACCATTTGGTAGTATAGGATATATATGAAGTGTTACATGGGTGTTTGTAGCTACAAACCCCAAAAAATAAGTTTTCCATGTGAAATTATATCATTTGTAAACTAGTATCTAGATTGCATCACATTATATTCACATTCCCCTCTAATTAGTTAGTTTTGTTGGACTGTATATCAATGCCCACGGTGCAAAATCTCCTCGACTTGCTATCACTTTCTGATCCACCTAATGTGTTGATTTGCCAAAAGATGAGTTGCACAAAGGCAAAGAAATGTGTTAATATAAAATATGCCCATCAGCTAAGATTTGATAATCATTAGTCTCAGTACCTAAAGAAATAAGTTGAGAAAATGCATCTGAAAAAGATCATGAAAATTGATCCAAAATATAAAACAACGAGCAGAAGTTTAGAGAAGAAAAAGGGTAGGTAAAGAAGAGAGAAAAACCACCAATCTCACCCTATTTTTACTCAATTTGATCAACTACAATGATATATTTGAATTCCAATCAGATCTATGGTTCTTCAACCACACTCACACTCACACCCAAGACATCTGCCTGATTGAATCAGTTTTTGCCGATCCCAATAGAACTCAACCAATCGATCATTAGATTACCAAGTGTGGCCACCATCCTAACCAATAAGAAAATACCAAAATGGCAAAACCATAAACCCAAACTATTATGTATTAACTTCATTTGCTGTCATATATTAATTGGTGTAAAACTTTATCGGATCATCAGATGGTGAAAGAAAGAATCATGGAAGTTGGACTTGTAAGAGACCTCTAATGAAGGCACTCAAATTGCTTGGCCTAGAAGAACTTTGTGAGAAATTTCATCATCGTCCAACCAAAGATGTAAGGTTTCTAGAAGAATATCTAGTGGCAGGTATGCCTCATATGAATTGCCAGAAATAATGATAGAAGTAGTGGGAAGACCGGAACAAGGAAAAATCAACAAGATGCAATGCAGCACTAAGAAAGAAAGAAGCATATTAATGTTTAACCCGTTACTGCACAGCTCAAATTTGTATAAAACTGGTGGATGTGATTTTAAATGGCTTAAGCAATGCCACGATGTGAAAATGTAAATCAAACAAAGTTTACTGGGTGGTGATCTCACAGCAAAAAGTTTATGATGGTTATTGCGCTATGCAAATTTTAGCCACAGGCAATCTATAAAATGGTTAGTTTGTAATACGATGAACATTTGCATGAAGGAATATAAAACTATAAAAATCAAAAATGCATTATAGACTGATTAATCAAATAGGTCAATCATTCTACGGTAGCTAGAGCTGCTAAACAGTCTAACATCAACTTGTGAAATTGAACCATGACAAACTACACTATATTTAGATTATGGCCCTAAAGTTATCTAGTGCCTATAGCATCTCTCTACAAACATTTGATAATTGAGTTCATGAAAAATCCTAATGAATTTCATGAAAAATCCTAATGAATATTTAGACCATTAAAAACAAAGTGTAAATAATATTATTATCTCACTGACTGAAAATGGTAAATCACTATGTAGCACCTGCCCTTCTTTGGTTAACATCAAAATAAACAATTTACATGATTGAACCTAAATTCCAGTCCCCAACCTATAACAAGATCTTAGTTCCAGCAAAGAAGCACCATCTCAAACAGCATAGTATCCATAGAGAAATGGCAATTCACTATGTGCAAAGTCATCAATCCATCATACAAGTATGCAGAGTAAATAATAAACTACATTTGATATTATAATGTCATCGCTTCAGATCAGTCAAAATACCACCACTCAAGCTTCTGGCATTGACACATTAACCAAGATTCTCAAAACTAGTTCAGATTGGAATATTTTAGGCAGATCATTATAGGAAAACAAAATATCTAAATTATATTGGAACTAATCAAAATACCAAATATGATGGCAAGAGTCTATTCATCAAACCTTCTTAGGGTTCAGCAAGTAATCATACAAAGTTGACTCCTCCCAAATGACAGCCATATTCTTGTTGGCAGTAGAGTACGAGTAACCAGCAGTGGTACCAGATTGTCTCCCAAAAAGTCCATTCAAGTTTGGTCCTGCTCGACAAAGACAAATTACATCCAAAAAATTGGTACATTGATTGATATCCAACAAACAAAAAAAAAGTAAGTGGATCGAATCAAAATAAAATTTTGTGCGGTGCACCCCATGGGAAGACAAAGGACGATATAAGAATAAATACACAATTTTCTAGAGTAAATAAAAAACAAAAAAATGCCTATGTTCAACATACAAAGGGCAATCATTTGTACCGTACCCATAGCTCATACACATAACAACGATTTTTTTTAAAAAAAATCAAAATAACTCAAATCTCTATTTTATTTCGAGAAACCAATAGCAACCAATTCATGATTTACCAGAATGTTCTGTGCATCCAATGAGAACAATATAAAATCAACGGTTAACTCTAACATTAGGAGCAAATCATTTCGGTATGAAACCAAACCCAAAACATACCATCAAGCAAGCAATCAATTCATGATTTATCGGAACAGTCAAGCCAAAAGGAGAGATTTTTTAAGAAAATCTAGATGATCACCAGGCGACCGAAGCATAAAAGATCTGATTAGATAATTGAATCGATGAATAGAATAGAGTATCTAACAATTAAGATCTTGAGCTCCAGCAAAAAAAACAAATTAATAGAGAATAATGGAAAGACACCTTGCTTGTGGCCGGCTCCCTTCTCGACGGTGTGGCACTGCGCACACTTGGTCTTGAAGATCTTCTCTCCAGATTTGGCATCACCTGGAGGAGCTTCAGCGAAAGAGGCCATGGATCGTATTCTTCTTTCTTAGAGGTAGATCTGAAGCTTAGGGTTAGGGTTTGCGGGATTCAATCCGCCGCCGCAGAGACAGAAGGTCCGAACTCCCTTTATATCACTTCCATTGAATGGTTAAATAAATAATTCTATCTTTTCGTACTTTGGCCCACTAATGTTAAAATATCAAAAAACGACCCTTCAACTCTTTTCTTTTACGTCCCTAAAGTTCATTCAATTTGATTTTTCTTAAAACAAAATTTTATTTTATCAAAAACAAAATAAGATTGTTAAGGAAAAAATTGAAAAACATTAATTTTATCACATGATTCATTTCTAATGACTCTAACATTTGCCAAATATTTTGTTTTTTAATTTCCAATTTATTTTTTAAAAAATAAATGTAAACAATTATTCATGAATTAAAGTTATTATTTTTTAATTACTACTTTATCTTTAATAAAAAAAAGTTCAAAACAGTCTTAGAATTTTCTTTAAATATTCCTTGGTGACAATTCTATAAATATTGGACTCTATTTTTTATTTATATTTAAAAATTCTTTTATTATTAATGATCAATTATTTTTATTTTTTTGATTAATATGTGTATTTATTAATATAATAAATTAATCTTTTATCGATTATATAAATAATCCTTTATTATAGTTTCATTTATATTTATCATTACTAAATAAATATTTTTTAATTTTCCTCTTTCTCAAAAAAAAAAAAACAGAACCTTATCGTAATTATCATGTTTATTAACATCCAATTATTTGAAGGCAACTAAACACGTATTTTTATTTATACATTCATAAATATAATCATTAGTGACATGGATGGGTCATCGGTAATTCCAATTCTTTTGGGGGTGTTTTTCGAAATTGACACAGTGACAACAAATAGGCCAAGCCATTTGAACAGGGCCGGCCCGGCCCATTATCTGCCCTTAAAGGGCCGCTACCTTGAGGTCGCTCAGGACTCCGGCGATGGAGCCGGCGGCCGCGGCGACGGTGATGGCGAGGCACGCCAAGCTAAGTATCTGGAGGCACACCCACTTGGTGCTCCACCTCTCCACTTTCTTCTGCACGATGTACATCTCCACCGGGAAGTACACCGTGAGCGGCCAGAAGCCGACGGCACCGAGCAGCCCCACCACGTCGTTGAAGAAGGGCAGCAGCATTGACACCACCGTCGTCGCGACCACGAATGCCGACCTCCATGTCGTCCTGAAAAGATTGAACTTGTACGGCGGTCGGTCCCCCGGCATCGGGATCTTGAGCTCGGCTGTGACGAGCCGGGACTTGGGCCACGCTCGGGCCGCCCACTGCTCGACGAAGGCGAAGAGCGGCTGGCAGTAGACCTGGTAGGCGCCTACGAGGTGGACGACGATGGCGACGTTGGCGATGTCCAGGAGCCAGTAGGGGTTGTAGAAGCCAAAGCCGGTCAGCAGGTTCCCTGGCGCCATGTCACCGAAGGCGGCGTAGCCCATGCACCCACAGAGCATGTAGAAGATCGTGGTGGTGAGCACGCTGATGAGGGTCGCTTTCTTCATCACCTTCGCCTCCGACGGTGGTGGGGCTTTAATTGTGTCCTAAAGGTGTTTGTTGATATTCCACAGTGAGTTTTTACGAACAGAAATTAATAAAATCGCGCTCTTTGGATTTATTTAGCGATCTTGATATACCTGTATCTCTATCAGGATGATGGAGTAGGAGTAAGCGAATGCGATGTCGCCGAAGGCTTGAAAGCTGCGCCATATCTTGTCCATCTCGCTTACGGTGCCGATGCTGATCCCAGTGAGACTTCCTCTGATGCCTCCATTTTCTGGTAAGAGAAACACAGTTCCGGAGATCAAATTTTTTTATCGATGAACTTGAGTTGAATTATTGAATTTCTACTAGTTCATGGCTTGGTGAAGTGTTTACTGATAACTTGGACGATGCCGAGACCGAGTCCAATGGCGGAGTAGGTGAAGGACATGATGGCGGCGACGATGGAGAGCCACCAAATCTGGTCGAAGTCCGGAATCTGAGAGAAGAGGATCTCAACGATCGCAAAGATGATCATGTAAGGATTGTTGCTCACTTGGCATGGGCTGTCATCCCCATGCTTGTGGAAACAGTTGGACCTCTTGACTGCCCTGTTCCATAAACAAAACCAACATCAAAATCCAATTTTAACAATGGATTAAGAATGAGGTACTATTTATTTGCTCCACTTACACCATGCTAATGGAAGCAGCAATTGTGTATCCGATCGCAACACCTACAATGTTGAGGTACTGCAGGTAGCCACATACCTTGACCTTGAAACCATCTGTGTTTTTAAATGCAAAGCAGAACAGAGACATCTTACAAGTGAGTTTTGGATGCAAAAGTTCATATTTTGCGACAGGTTCAAAGTATTGGACTTACTGAGATTAGCTTGGACAGCATCCATGTAGGTGTAGTTCCGCTTTCCAGAGATGGGATCACCAGAGCGGTAGCAGTCAGCGAGGAGAGCAGAAGTGTAGTAGGTAACAAACGAGAAGAGTAACATGACGGCGGGACCAGCAACCCATCCAAGCTGACCAATTGCCCAGGCCAAGGAGAGGACACCGGAGCCAATCACCGCCGTGATGATGTGTGCACTTGCAGTCCAAACAGTCCCTGTAAAGCCTCAAAGTTAGCCAATTATTTGAGAAGAGTTGAAATTTTGGAAGAACAATTAAATTACCAGTTCTCTTGAGCCGGCCATCATCATCAAAGCATTTGGTGGGTTCCTGTGGCAGGCCTAGTTCTAGTGCAGCTTGGTGATAGTAATTTGCGGTGCCAATATCGGGCATCTTAATCCAAAACAAGAATTCAATTCAGAGAAACAACAGAGTATGGATAGAAAACAGTAAGTAAACCATTTCATTTTACAAGAATTCTTCAGTTGTAGCACTGAAATTAAAATACTGATTGAGACTGTACTCTGCTGATAGATTATAAATAAAGGTTGCAACTTTGAACATTGATTTCTTTCCGATTGATTAAATGTCATTGCAGTAGGAATTGCTCAACGAACAGAAAGCACTAATGACATAAATTGAACATTTGAACTCACCTTCTGCATTGAGATTATGATCACCTTCTACTCAAGGGAGATTTCAGGTGGTGATGAGTACAGAGGGGGCTTCATTGTCGACTTTTATAGGCACTGGCAGCATGGTCTTCGCACTTTAGAGGTGCACATCTTCTCCCTTCGTGTGTGAAATTCTAACCATTCTTTTGTAGAGGAATAATAATATGATGCATAAATAAGTTCCTTCATACTGAATTTTATTGGTTGTTGCTTGAGGCATTTCCTTATTCCCACTTTGTGTGATTGAGGAGATTGTGCTTGTTGTATATGATCCAGTGAGTGGAAAATTTACTATAAAATTTCTACTTGCCGACAAGACACTGTTTAGTTTAGAATGCAGAACATTAAGTTGATAAAGATCACCATGGCTAATTTGTCACCTTGAGAATATGAAATCGATAGAATAATATATTTTGGGTTGCTATCACTAAATTCTGGTCACTTCAGAAAGGAATACAAGATTTTTGATTTCTTTTCTTAGGTTTGATTACTTTTACTGGATTTATCAAACGATTCTTTTGCTCCAGGAAAAAGAATGGCTGATCAATGGTGCTCAGAGAATCTGCTTACCTATAGATGAATGGTTTGTAGATTGTTTCTTGTTAAATAATCCGGATACCGAGCCCTAGAATTGCCTTTCAGATGAGAATCTTTGACCATCTTTTTTTGTCTCCACAATTTAATGGTCGGTTGCTGTTGCAGGATTTCTTATTAGGAACTTGCAAAATTTATTATCTTGATTATGTTTCAGCCAATAACTAATGTTTTAGACTCATTGAAGGTTCTTAGACTTGATCAGGATACGAAAATGAAAGGAAGTTGACTCCTTATTTTTGCTCCATCTATAGCCTGTTGGATCAAGTTGGTCATATCTAGATTGTTGTTACTGAGATGGCAATGACTAGCTCAATGGAGCAGGATTCTTAAAACCTCTAGTACTGTAAGTTTTAAGAAACAAGATAGCAAAATATATTTGCACTACGAGACTATTAACACTCGCTTTGCTTGACATTTCGTCGCTTCTTGCCAGAGTAGTGCCCCTTTGCTAGCCCAAGCTACACTGGTACTGATCACTCTAACAAGCACAAGATGGTCATGAAGATAAGGGTTCAAAAGACTAGCAAATGGCCATTGAATTTTCAAGTCTTTATGAGGTAAGTTTCTGTAGAATAATATATAGTGGCTATTTTCGTCAGTATAGAAGGGTAATTCCCGCAAACCTATTGCCATATAAAAACTGTATTTCGCCAAAATATGAACTACACAAACACACACTTGTTCACAACACAACTCAAGAAAGTTTATGTAGGAAGAAGAAAATTGTAAACCCATAACGTTGGTCAGCACTCAATTGGAGCTTGTTCTTGTTATACCTTTTTGCATTTTGCCTGATAAGTAGCAATTTGTGTTAGTGCAGGAAGTGCTAGATGATGGAATCTAAATTTGGATAATGATAAAGGATTCAAGTTAAGTTTGTGAAGTGATGATGAGCTCAACTAAGTGTGCAGGTAGCACAGAGAAGTCCTAGTTGCGGCTAGGCAAAGAAAGTCTTAGTTGCGGCTAGACAAAGGAAGCCCTGATCTGAAGGTTAGTCGAAAGACTTAGTCTGGAGGACTAGAAAAGGAAGTCCTGATCAAGAGGACTAGACAAGAGTCTTGACAAATCAAGAGCATCAGGCTAAAGTCTAAGCAGGTTTGGATGATCAGACGTCTAGCAGTGGAAGACCTGGGGGTCGAGGATCGAGACTGAATAAAAGTCCAACATGTATGGAGGACTTGAGTGGCAAAAAGTAAATTCTCCCCAGTGGAGTGGGTGAGGATGCATTCCAAATAAGGAGAACAATAGGTGTCGGTTTGACCTAAGATTTCATTGAAAATCTAAAGTCAAGATCAAATAGTTTGCTAAATTGTTAACTTTCCTGTTATATTTTGGAGTTTGGACTAACTTGTAATGCAAAAAAAGGAGCGGCTGAAACTTTGTGTTTCAGACGTCCTTATTTAAATCAAGACGATCGGACGGGCTAGGTGCTCGGATTGGTTTTAGGCGATTGAGCGTCAGCGGAACGGGCCAGCGAGGCAAATGAGATGGCAAAGTCCCAGTGGTTTGGACACCTCAACCTCCAAGTGTCCAAAGAGGTTCTAGACGTCCGAATCTGGATAAGGCGTTGCGGAGTCAAAGTTAATCCGACAACTTCCACGTCAACATACAGGCGTCTGGAAGAGATGCAGGTGTCCAGAAGATGCCGGGTCAGCGTCGAAAGTGGATCGACGGAGCGATGTGACAGCGCTTGGAAGGACTTTCAAGCGCCCGGATCAATCTATATGTAAACAGTTGTGAGGGGAAACCCTAGTATCAATTCAAGAAGCCTCTATGACGATCTCCTGCGCGTAAATCTACGATCCGGAACACCGTTGTAATGTCGAGAAGCTACACCGGAACACCGTTGTAATGTCGAGAAGCTACACCAATTACTGCACATCCATATTCTCGAATGGTAAATTACATATTGCTTTTTGTACTTAAAGTTTTTAGGACGGTATAAATGTTATCGATCCTAATCGATTGTAAAAGCGATAAAGTCTTTCTCATTAGAAGAGAGTTATTTTAGTGGATTGTTTATCGAAAACAATCATTGATCGTGGGTCTTGGAATAGCAACTTGTGGCTGTGAATCAAGTAAAATCAACTGTATTCATTCTTGTTATTTTCCGTTGTACGTTCTGATTTACGCAAGTTACGCAAGTTTTTCCTAAAAGAGTGAAAACGCAAAATAACACTATTCATTCCCCTTTCTAACACTCCTATTCGATCCTACAGTTTGCTGCCCTCTTGCTCAATTTATCATGAAAACAATACCGGTAGGGCGGAGTCCCAGCCACTCGTCGCCCATGTTTTCGAAGATCATCCATGTCCCTTTCATCCATCCAGGCTTCACTTTAGTTGTCACAACTGTTTCAAGTTTGGAGAGGAAAGTTGGTTTGTGAGGGGGCACAAGTGATCTTGTCCGACCCATCGGCTATAAATCCTTTCTATAGATCATTCTACATCGATGAGTTGACTCTTAATATCTCGGGTATTTTGATGATTTAGATTGCATCAATTTGAGACAACTAGTTCGATCCATCGCGCGGACTAATTGATCGAGTCACGCGGACTAAGGTAACTGAACTAAGTCAAACCGATACAAAGGCGAGAGTTTGAGTGAGGACGTAGATCGTGTGCGCCTACGAGCCTCGCACACTCTTCCTCGTGCATGACTCAAGGCTCTCTATATGTGAATTTCGGGGAGTGTTCATCTTCACGGCCACCATTCCCTAAACCATATAAATTTGGCTTAGTCAACGGTTTAAAGAGATTAATTAAGCCAACGGAAGAGGTCAACTTCCTAATGACGCATGATTTATGTTGTCGTGTTGACTTTAGTTTATGTGTTGTAAGAATATAACAAGTCAACTAGTCACTGCCTATATTTTAGATTCTTTGTTTTTTGTTTGTTTGGTTGACTTTCCCACAATATGTCACGTGCTCACTAAAAAATCGAACATCTGCGGCGGTGAAGGTTACCGGAATAGTATAATGTTTGTCGTATAAAAAATAATTATGTCCCTATATTCCAAATGCATTCTCTATAGCTCATCATTCCGCATAATCAACATTACGCAAATGAATATTAAACACGTCGAGTGCATCATACGTATGCATAGAATGACACACAGACGCCTAAGTCCACCCTAAAGATTTAATCATATCTAAACAAAATCTAGAAGATTTTGTTTTTTGTTTTTATAATTTAAATATCCAAGTTTTTGTCTGATTAATATTGGAGGTAAATCGTTTTTTCCTCCTAGTTTAGTAAATTTGGAACATATTTATCCATATCAAAATTTAAAATCTGATCTTTAATTATTTATTCTCCAAGTATTTCATCAATTGTTTTTACCATTGTCATTGAATTATCGAATAGCTATTTGCCATGAAATCAATTGTTTTAATATTTCATCATGATAAACTAAATTTATGATCAAATTATTTCACATTTGAACAATTAGCCATAGAATATCCAATCAAATGCCTAGGACATAGTTGGTTATGATGAGAGTTTACCAATCAAGTCAATTTTCTTAATTTATTTGATCGTAGATCGATCGTGTGAGTTGTTTGAATTTCACCTTTTATTTTAAATATCTAGGATTTACTAAAAAGTTTGTTTTTATTTTAAATATCTTTCACTCAAGGAATTCAAGTTTTTTGTAAAGAGAATAAGATAGATAGGAATTTAATTTTTTAAAAGTCATTAATTTTTATATTTTAAAAAAAATTCTATTAGGTTTTATTTTTAAAAATTCAATTTATTAGAAAAGTTTATTATTGTATTTTTAAAAATTATAGGGCTTATGATTCCATATAATAAATTAGTTGTTGAAATAACATAATTTTTATATTTTTTTTTAGGTGAGAATCGATAATCCTTATTTATCTGTTATGCTGCGTTAATTAGATTAAAATAGGACGAGCAAAGCGGAAGGGTAGTTTAACAAATAAATATTTGGATAAAAATCAAAATGATGTCCATTTCATTATTCAACAGTTTACATTTACTCAACTACTTTTCCTAACTATTTGTATTATTTAGTACCCCATCTAATAAATCAGATACATTGCAATAGTACCCCATCTAACTTCTGATCAGATGCATTGTAGCAGTTATGATTTTATAACTGTTACAATATGAATATTAGATGAACAGATCAAATTCGTATTATAATAATTATAATTTCGTATGTATTATAATATGTAATAGATGAACATAGTTAAATTTATATTGTCATACCGTATCTACTACAACATGAATATTTTTAAATAGATTAATTATATATTGTAGTAGTTATGAAATCATAACCACTACAATGTGAATATTTTTGAACATTAAATATATCATATATATTATAGCATCTATGAAATCATAGTTGCTATAACATGTATAATAGATATGAAATAGTAATTGTTATAATACATACGATCGATTCAGAAATTAATATTTAAAGTACTGAATAGTACAGAATAATATTAGACAATATTTTAATACTTATATACGGTTGAATAATGAGATGGAATGTCAAAATTAAAGGAAGACGTCCATTTACACTTTGTTTGGGAGGATGCAAGAGAAGGAGAAAGAAAGGGAAGAAGAATTTTAATTCTTGTTTGGAATAGATTGAGTTAAGGAGAGGAAGGGTAGAGAAGGGTAAGTTTCACCCTTGCATGTTCATTACACTCCAATTTGGAGTGTAAGAAAGGGAAAAAGGAATTCAAAAATATTTTATTTTTATTTAAAATATTAATTTTTAAATTAATTCAACTATTTAGATTTTCAAATTAACGTGTATCATCACCGTCCAATGTCTTAACCGATCGCACTCTATGACATCAGTGCTAGCTCTCGCCACATATCTCTTCGAGAACAAGGCTCAAGATGACAGAAATAAATAACCTTAATCTTCTTCTTTTCTTCCTCCAAGGACAAAGATTTATCTAAAGAGTATGCATTATCTAAAGATTTTCAACTTTTATATGTAATATTGACTGAATTTTACAGTTTCCCATCCGTCCTTTACATGCGTTATTTTTTTAAGAAGTGAAGGTATTCTTATAATTTTATATATTTAATCTTTATTCCCCTTTCTTTCTTTCAAACAAGATAACACATGTTATGTTAATAAACATTTCATCCCTTCCCGATAAAAGGAATATAAATATTTTACTTTTTTTTTTCTTCCTTTCCCTCTCTTTCTCGTTCGTTTATGAATCTTCTTTCACCCCATCCAAATGTAATGTTAATAATTTAAAAATAAAAGAACATCTTTTATTTTTTTATTTTTTTTGTCTTGAATACTTCTTTTAACAAATATCAAAATATAAGTCCTTTTCTTTTCTTTTTTTAATTCTTGAAAAGTTAGTTGCGCTCTATAGTAAAATTTATTTCGTTTTGGTGTACACATCGATGAGCTCAGAGGAAGGTTGTCCCTCATGGGTCATGCTGCTTCTTTCCCTTTCCCTCTCTCTATCTCTCTCTCTCTCTCTCTCTCTCTCTCTCTCTGTTCCTCAGTCCATCCAGGCCCATGCCGAATAGCAACTGAGATTACATTTATTTTAAGCTCCCAAGAATGATATAAGAAGGCCATGAACTCAACATCACTGCAAGTAGCAAGAAAGCAAAACAATGGAGGTGGATGGCGTCAGCACAGTGAGGCAGGCAGAACCCCAGCAGCACCAGGTCCATTACTCTAATTTGCTCTTATTCTTCTTCTTCTTCTTCTTCCTCCTCCTCCTCCTTAGAATGCAATTAGTTTCATGAACTCTCAGAGAAGATCATGAAAAATGGCAGGCACCTGGGTGGAAGAGGTTCCTCGCTCATGTCGGCCCTGGCTTCCTGGTCTCCTTGGCTTACCTCGATCCCGGAAACTGTAATTAAACATCTAGATCTCTCATTCTCCAAATGCATGCATTCGTGTTTGCTAATCATCGACTGATTTCCTTACCTTAAACCATGCCAGTGGAGACTGACCTACAAGCTGGAGCAGATCACAGATACGAGCTCCTGTGGGTGATTCTGATCGGACTGGTTTTCGCCCTCATCATCCAATCTTTATCGGCAAATCTGGGGGTGACTACAGGTACAGCAATCGCAGCAGCTTCTTCTAATTCTTCCTTCTTTTGGCAACATTTTGTGGCTTGATCGATATATCGTCGTCGATGCATGAATTAAGGGAAGCACCTGGCCGAACTGTGCAAAGCAGAGTACCCTGTTTTCGTGAAGTACTGCCTGTGGCTGCTGGCCGAGCTGGCTGTGATCGCCGCCGACATACCTGAAGGTCTCCTGATGCATGGAACTAATTAAGCTCGAGATCAATCATTTTTCTTCTGTTCGGATTTTGATCTTGTTGCCTGCTGCGTGCAGTGATCGGGACGGCCTTCGCTCTCAACATCTTGTTCCACGTTCCAGTTTGGGCGGGAGTGCTGGTGACGGGCTTGAGCACTCTGTTGCTGCTGGGACTGCAGAGATTCGGAGTCAGAAAGCTCGAGCTGTTGATCGCCGTCCTGGTGTTCGTAATGGCCGCCTGTTACTTCGGCGAACTGAGCTACGTGAAGCCGCCGGCGACGGAGGTGATGAAGGGCCTGTTCGTCCCGAAACTCACGGGCAACGGCGCCACTGGAGACGCCATCTCCCTCCTGGGCGCCCTCGTCATGCCGTAAGCAGACACAAATCAAACATCTCACTCGGATCGATCGATCGACTAAAACTGTTAATTTGCAGGCACAATTTGTTTCTGCATTCAGCGCTAGTGCTGTCGAGGAAGACGCCACCTTCTGTCAAAGGGATCAACGTGAGCTAGCTCGATCAGATTCAGATTAACGCTGCCTTTCTTTAATTTGATGATGGGATTTTTTGTTTGTTTGTTTCTTCAGGATGCCTGCAGATATTTCTTGCTGGAGAGTGGGTTCGCACTGTTCGTGGCGCTGCTCATCAACATCGCGGTGGTCTCCGTCTCCGGAACCGTCTGCGCTGCTACGAATCTTTCTGCTGATGACACTGACAGATGCGGTGACCTAACCCTAAACTCTGCGTCTTTCCTGCTCAAGGTTTGCCGTTAAGCTAGCTAGCTAGCTCGCTGTTCATCACGTCCAATGGAATTGAATCGAATATTCTCTCTGTCGACTCCATCTTCTCGATCTGTTCTCGTAGAATGTGCTGGGGAAGTCGAGCTCCATCGTGTACGGAATCTCCTTGTTGGCTTCTGGCCAGAGCTCTGCGATCACAGGCACCTATGCCGGTCAATATATCATGCAGGTAATCGATCATTTATTATGATCATAAAACAAACAAAAACTGTTTTTGATTGATTTATTCAGGGATTTTTGGACATTAAAATGAGGATATGGATCCGAAACCTCATGACTCGATGCATCGCCATTTGTCCCAGCCTCGTCGTGGCGATCATCGGAGGAACGGCCGGCGCCGGGAGACTCATCATCATCGCATCGGTATCAAAATTTCAAAAGAATTATTATAATTTGCCCCCTCGATTATGAGATATCTCATTTCTAGATGATCCTCTCGTTCGAGCTCCCATTCGCCCTCATCCCTCTGCTCAAGTTCAGCAGCAGCAGCACCAAGATGGGACCTCACAAGAACTCCATCTACGTCAGTGCATCTCCTTAATTATCTCGATTAAGCCCCTCGAGTTTTCATTATTATATATATTGCTCTTCGATTTTAGATAATCGTGGTGTCCTGGATCCTCGGGCTGGGCGTCATCGGCATCAACATCTACTACTTGAGCACGAGCTTCGTCACGTGGATCATCCACAGCAGCCTCCCCAAGCCTGTGACAGTCCTGATCGGGGTCGTCGTCTTCCCCGCCATGGCGGCTTACGTGCTCGCCTTGATCTACTTGACGTTCAGGAAGGACACAGTGGTGACCTTCGATGAGAAGATGGAGCACTCGATGGAGCAGGGAGTCCACGGGATCATGCCCTACAGAGAAGACCTCGCCGGCCCTCTGCCGGAGTAAGCATGTTCTAATATGAAGGGCCTCGATGTGATTTAATTAATGTTGAGTGTGTTTGTTGGATTTCATGTGACCAGTGCATTTTGCTATATGCCCTACAAAATTAAGCCCAAATGGTGATTAATTAGTCTTTATTAAGCATATTACGATGTAAAATATTGTTTCTGCAAATCCAATACTTTCAATGCGAAGAGTAAAATTCAGTTAACGTCTGAAACCAGACGTGATGATACAGACTTAGATATCCAAGAACAGCATAAGAAATGTCAAATGGATAATACCTCATGTCATGATACGAGCTGATCTCACATAGAGGCTGTCTACGACTTTGCCGATACTGGCAATGGTATCCAGTGTTCCGGGGAAGATGGCATCGGTCTGGGGATCGTCGAAGATGACAAGGCATCCGGCACCTTGGTCCAGAGTCCCGGCGAACTTCTTGTCGAGTATCATCTGGGACAGCTTCTTTTCCACATGATCCAGGGGCAACTCGATCAACTCGGCAATATGAGCAATCTCCACCTTCGAGTAGGGTTCGATCAACCTGCAAAGATTCTGCTCCAAAAGTGTATCGTACAAGG
The DNA here is from genome assembly GCF_044706935.1 of Curcuma longa. Classification (NCBI taxonomy): domain Eukaryota; kingdom Viridiplantae; phylum Streptophyta; class Magnoliopsida; order Zingiberales; family Zingiberaceae; genus Curcuma; species Curcuma longa. Next base: position 17,869,818 of record NC_133864.1, read on the forward strand.
ATGAAAGATGCCTGTGAACAATTGGGTCCTCCTCGAGCTGGGCCTTGTAATCACGGAGAGCGGTTTCAAATAGTTTGAGCGAACGATTTGAGTGTGCGTCTGCGACAGCTTTCATGGCGTCCAAATCAGGGCCGAGGTACTGCAAGCCGGCTTTGGATGAGATTATTCCAGCGACATCATCGGCCTGGCTGACCATGATCTTGCACAAAAGCATGTACTTCAGGCTGAAGACTGCACGGGGATCCTCGAGAGCATTAAAAGCTTCAAATGCTTCAAAGAAGTAGCTGTAAGCCGTCTTGTAGTCCTTCTCTTCGGCATGAAGGATCCCACTTTGTAAGTCTATGGTGCCTTGCTGTGCTGGTGGAACATAGATGGCGTTAGCAGCAGTTCTTGCTGCAGTCAGAGCAGCTTTCGCTTTGGGTAAGTTTCTAAGTGAGAAGTGAAGTTTGCTCTCTAAAAGGTCGATGTCTACGAGCAGCAGCTTGTCATCCAATCTTCTAACCTCCTTGATCAGGCCTGAAAGGAGTGTTAGAGCCTCAGAATATTCTTTGTTTTCCATCAGAAGAGCTGCAAGTCTGGCCTCGACACGCTGCCTCAGAAATGTGCGTTTCTCAGCACGAGTCCACTCCACCATCTCTTTGCAAAGCGAGATTTGTAGATCAGAGGTTCCAGGAATCTTGGCGACAGCATCTATGATTCCTCTCACAATTTTTGCAGTCTTGGCTTTTGGAATTAATGAAAAAAAGGGCCTCAATTGGGTCAGAAGACTTCTCAAATCCTCAGCCTTCTTTTCTTGGGTGAGAAGATCTGTAAGATTTGAAATAGCCTGTTCTTTTATGCGCAATGCCTCCGAAGAAGACGATGGGTCTGCAAGAACACCATAGAGAATGGAAATAGACTCTGCATGATCTTTAGCCTGCAGGGCCTGTGCTATTGAAGCAGTAGTAGCAGGTTGGTATGCAGCCTGCATTTCTGATCCGTTGAAGTTGTTTATATTATCAAATATCTGCAAGCTGAAATACAACTATTTATTAAAATACGAAATCATGTAAAGGAGATTCCAAGGACAGAACAAGACTAAAGTACTGATGAACCTAGCTAAGTAAGCAATCAAGAAAAGCACCGAACACTGAGTTGAAAATTATAAGTTGAACATGCTAATGCAGGTCCTAATGTGCCACAGGGAAACAAACAAAGAAGACTTAAATGAGAGCACATTTTTGCTGAATGAATGCATCACTTACTAAGAGGCCTGTAGATTTCTCCATCTAAAGAACATATTCAATATAAACATAAACAACCCTTACCATTAAGAAAAAAGATCTAGAAGCAAACTTCAACTTGATAAGTGATTTTCATTCAAACAATAATAATGATAATAATGAACATAAAAAGAAAAATCTACATGTGATTTTACATAGCTTAAGGCATCCTCAACCTAACTAATAGTGGAAAATGGCATATAAACAAGTGTGCATCTTTTGATTTGATTCTGAACTATTAGTGAAAAATTGACTAAAGTATAAATATTGACAGAATAGAATTTACTACAGAAAGGTTCTTATCTGGCGCTGCCCATCTTACAATCTTAATGTGGTTAATCTGAGATGCATACACAACCTAGTACCTTGGAAGAATATTTGAGATTTATTGCATTGATGACAGACAAATAACTGGCCAGCTCAAGTTTGTAAAAATTTATGCCAAAGAATTGCATCCTTAGCTTCCCAAATCTCAAAAGTTAGTTAAGTTGGACAGAAAATTAAATGGACAAAGAAATTTAAGAAGCATTAGCAAATTAAAGATGCAAGAAATATGGAGGAGGTGATAAGGGAGCTCATCAAGTTGCTCAAAATTGTTTTCATCTTTGCATCCAGTGGCGCGAACACAGAAAAACAGAGTTGGTGTGAGTTATTAATATTTTATAACTAAGGTACAAAGTATATTTTTTAAACATTTTTTAAGGATGTTAATAGGAAAAAGGTGAGCGGTTCAAATAGGGTGGAGGTATAGTGTTCCCTTTGGCTCAATGAAAATTTGGTATGGCGACTCATACTTTAAAGGCAACATTGTTGAGAAAACATGTAAAGTGTACCAAATATGAGAATGCTATGAGATTATAAGAAGGAAAGAATACAAAATTATCCTGTCTTAAGGCAATAAATTTTAGTTCCAATATATGACAAAAATGAGAAAAAAGAAATTAAAACAATATGTATGTGATCAAAGACAGCCATTAGATAAATTCGATTGATTAAAGTTGAAGACATGAGGGATATAAGGAAGCCAAAAGAAAATTCTATTTAGCATAATCAAACGTGATATAAAATTTAGATGTTACTAGTAATATAGTGTTGTATATAGTTCAATGGTAGTACAAGATCTATCTATGTAATTAACACAAAATAGTGGATACCCATGGCTTATGGTTGTTATGATGGAAAAAACAAACTAGATGCTTTGGTCTGTTGTAATAGCTTAGGTAGTCAACCACACAACAAGAGTTTTACCTTTTCAAGAAGTAATGCTAAGGCAATGAAGCTCCTCTTTCTGGCTAATGTCTAAGTATGAGATGCTAATGAACCGGTTGTCATGAGGCATTTGGCCAGAAGTAGCATGCCTGACAAGATTTAAGGAACTTGTTCCTTGTTTGTAGCAGATGATCACTGAGTACCTTCTGATATCATTAGACTGATATACAGAGTCCTAAATGGTTGAGAAGAAATGTATACTAACTATTGATTCTAATAGGTACATGTAAATCTGATGAAAGCACTTATCAACATTATGCATTCATTGAATTCTCTCAATAATCTTATGTGCCAATCACAACCTATTACTTAACCCTTAACAATTACAAGTGTTTAAATATGACAAATTATATACAGACATGATTGTGCTGCAAATTACTTCTTTTTATCAAAGTTACACAAGACATTGTGAGATACTATAATCTCAATAAATATATGATTAGGTAAAGGGCACTCGGTGCATGAAGCTTCCGCCAATACGGGATCCCGGAGAAGGGTCTATCGTACACAGTCTTACCTTGCTTTGCAAGAGGCTATTTTCGAGACTCGATCCTGTGATCTCTAGATTACATGGTAGCAACTTTACCGTTGCACTAAGGCTCCCTTTCAAATATATGATTAGGTAATTAAAAATAATTCTCAAAGTATCTGAGTTAAAAAAACACTTAACATTTAGTCATTTTTACTTAGATAAATCAGATGTCTGAATGGCATTGCCTTTAGGATCAATATGTGAGGGAAGGCTCCTCAAGCCAGTTGAAAATAGCAAATCTTTCCCCACCTACATATTTCCTTTAGAACCACATTTGCCCTCTGTTCTCACTCCTCTTTTATTCCTATGGTCTCTCTCTCAGCAATGCATATATTTAGAGTCAAAAAGCTCCCTCTCAAAAAAAAAAAATCCACGTTTCAAGCTCATTAACCAGTACTAGTGACAGAAAAAGCTATGAAAAAACACACGATAACCAAAACACATCTGACTTTCAAGTGAGAGGTGTGCTTCTGCCTTAAGAACTCTATTGCAAAGGAGTGATTCAGATAGTAACAGAAGAAGACACATTTGTTGAAACCAAATTGTACTTTTGGATTAGAATAGTATAAGCAACTCCATTACAAGAACTAAAGGATAATAAAGGAAAATTGAATATGAATGTGGCCAACCAAATTTTAACCAAGCTTTTAGAACGGATCAAAGTCGATGACTGAATATCACACATCAAAAAAGTCAAGTATAGGCTTATATATTACCACAATATCCAAGCATAGTAGACTTAAATCTATCTAACAATAGCATCAGAGGCATGTAGGTTCAACTATAGCGCAAAAAGTAGCAAAACATTGGATAAAAAAAAAACACCAAATTAAAGCAGGTCAGCACATAAGTCCGCAAAATTTACAGGAGATCATTATTAAATTTAGCAGCAAAACCCTGCTCAAGAGATGGCAAACATACTAGCAGAATCGTCTAAAAATCCCTGACCATCACAACATAATTTTTCAAGATGACTTTTGTATTGTGTCCTTGTTCAGTCCCCTATTTTAATCCACGTATTGGACATTCACCCAATGCGGACAGTCACAGGCAACAACATGATTCACACCACAATGCCCTCATTCATGTATGCTTTAAAAATATCTCAAGCGTGAACCTAGCTGGAATCAGCAAGTTCAACGGGTAGCGAACAAAATACAGATCTACCAAATATACATCTTGCATACAGATCTAGACATAGAGAATCAACAGAAACAGATAGCCGGCGAAGGGGACAACTTGAGAACAGATCTAAAAAAAATTCATTTCAGATGCAAAAGGGAGGGGGGAGAAGGCGCACTTGACGCTTACCACAGGCCTCCGGCCGCCGTGATGTTCGTTAGGGTTGAGTAGATTCGAGTCGGGGGATACCCATCGAATTCTTTAGCACGGCTACAATTTATTTGATGGGCTGGGCCGGATTCCATTAAAAACCCGGTCCAAACTTCAAACGACTCAAATTTACTTGTCCAAATTATTTAGACCACTTTTTAAAATGAAATTACCAAAACAGCACGTGTATATATATAACAAAAAAAATTAAGAAAATTAGATTATTTTATTTATTAAGATTTTCTATTCCATTTTTTTCTCTTTTAATAATCATATTAAAAATAAAAATAAAAAAGAAGCAGCTTAAAGATAAATTACATAATATTTTAGACAGAAAAATAAAATAATATATTTTTCATGATTAAAAAAAGAACATATATGGATAAAAGGAATATTTTTCTATCAAAGATTTTCACTATTAGCTCACAATTTATTTTATTTTCTCAAAAGACCCCGCCAATGGCCGGATTTACACATGGGCCAGGTGGGGAGTTGTGATTTAAGGGAAAATGTAAAATGGCCAAAATTCAGGCTTGTAAAATTTTTATCGATAATAATATCTTGCGCTTCGCAATACTGTCTTACGCAATCTCCCGTTCATGTTGTCACATAAGTAGGAAAGGAAACCCGTTAATTGTAGCAAGGTGATTACACGCTCACCCCCATGCGTCCCTTGAAGTCCGTCTTCAAGTTATATGAAATGAGATACCGACCGTCAAGTGACTAGGAAGTGGGAGAGATTTTTTTCTCCGAAAACGTATGTTCGTCGGGAATTGTTCTCTTATCTTATTGTAATAAGTCTGTCACCCTCTAACCAACGGCACCCCAGCAAAGGAAACCCATTAATGAACTATGCAACAATGGGGAATTCTAACAAGCTAAGATTATTACATGGTGCTGAATTTGAAATTTTAGTTGGGAAATTCTAGCCGTATTGGTACAGAATTTGAAATTTCAACATCATGATGGTGTTGGATTTTCATCTAGTACTATAGTAGTATTAAATTCGAATTAATTGATATTTTATTTGTTTGTTTTTTTTTTTTAAGTTCGATTGGTTTGGTTAGTTAAAAAAAATTTGATTTTAGCTTAATCGGTTGGATTTTAAATAGATTGCTCAGCCCTACTGTTTCGGTCAATACACCATGGATGGTTCAAACGCCGATTCAGAACTGCTGACATACACGCTCCTCGAAGAGAATCCCTCGAAGAGATGAGAGGACCTGAAAAGCACTCCAAAAGAGGGTTAGAATGACGCTGGGATTGGGTCCCGACAAGCCACTCCGACGCTCAAGTTAGAATTTGACGTAAGGAAGGAATCTTATGACTTGAAGAAATTAGGAGTAAATATGTGTGTGTACCTGTACCGATGGACATGGGTTGCCTTTTTATAGTAGTTGATCTCCGAAATATTCGTAACCATTTGAGAAATATTCTAAGATATCCGTTCTAGTTTTTTAGAAATATTCCAAAATATTTGTTTAAAAAATATTTCGAGATATTTTCCTTATTCTTTGGGTAAACCGATTTTAGGATTTCTTAATCTTAAAAACGAACCAGTCTCATGACTTTATCCTTGATGAGGTGTCATCACCCCGCCGTATCACCTACCTATATCGTAATCCAAATTTAAAAATTTTAATATTTTTTTATTTTTTGACAGACTCATGGGTTGACTGACAATCCGCTTTGGATTGGATTGGATTGAAAATTTTCTAACCCGCTAAGATTGTGGGTCGACTCGACACGTTATATGATGGGTTTTTAACTGATCGACCTGCCTCAGCACGGATTGACCCATTTGACAGCACTAATTAACTTTGAATATTCTATTTATTTTGCAATTATTATATTTTTATTATCAGAAGTTATATATAATGTATAATAAATATTTTCATCACTTAGTATACAGACCCTCATTCGTTGAACATTTATCTTAGTTTAATGTTGGCTGACAATTTAATGCAACCCTCCTCCTTTATTCGAGCTTGGAATACCCTATCTAGAGAGATAAAATTTAATTATTATTGTTGTATAATATACGGACCCTCAAACTTAAAATCATGGATTCGTTCCCACCGTCAATGATAAAATGTATCCACTTGGAATTGTATCATAGTTATTCTAAATTGCCCTCGGGGCATGGTTGAGTTAGTTACTACAGGGTAGATTTGCTAAAGTGGGTAAGGGTCGAATCTCAGCGAAGTCGAGGCATTGTCCTCCCCCGTAGTGGCTAACTGCATTTTCCGATTTATCTCCTCATATATTGACGTGGGATCGACCGTGTGAGGTCGTAGAATATAATTTTGTAGTTTAATAAAATAAAAAATCCTTTTGTTCCAATAGATGATTGATTTAATTTTATTATTGATTGATAAATCATTAATTTTTTATGTCACTTCTTCTATTGTATAAATAGGGGTGTTTGGTAGAAATGTTGTTGGAAAATATATCGAGGTTAGTGCTCGAGAACAAGATCACTCTAGGCTCCAAATCGTGTTTCAAAATATTGTTCTTAAGGCTTTATTTGGTCTATAAATTGTGTAACACAAAGATCAAATATCATTTAAGATTAGATGAAGCTAATTGCCTTTACTTTGCATTAAATAAGACAATTCAGAAAACAAGGGAAAGAAGAGCAAGAGAGTGTGTTTGTTTTCCATCCAACTTAGCCCTTTTATAGACTATTGAAATGGCCAAGGGTTGTGACTTTTCCCAAATGTCATTATTTTTCTAAAAGTCACAACTTTTCCCAAAGGTAGCAAATATTCCTTTGAGTTCTTTCAATTATTTAAAATATCCAACAATCCCCCGTCATTTTCAATAATTGAAACATACTTTATTCATGGATTACAAAACACATCTTGATAATTTGTGCATCAATAATGGTCTCTTTCGATTGAACCACTATCTTAGTGAAGGTTTCTTATAATTTGTAATCCATTTTAATAGCTAAGTTTTGAACCAAAGGTTTATGTAACAAACCACATGAACAATCACACACAGATTCACTTCTTTCCAATTGTTATAAACAATATACATTTTATATAATGCTACAATTCTTTCATGAATGTGTCAAAGTTTAAGTCCAAAACTTTAACTAGATAATTAAATCAGACATTCATATAGGCAAGTTCTCAAATGCCCCCGCCATTTGTGGCATTTTCTGAGACTTGTTAAGAATCATTAAGTTCATCCTCACTTTACTAGCGGGAATTTAAACACTTATCTTTGATATGGTGTTTCAACCTTTGTCCAATGTACTTTTCACTATATTGAATCCAAGACTACGTAATATGGTAGCGTTGGATTGAGGTTTCCATTGTTAAAGGTTTATATCATGGACTTCAACCCCATCTCAATGGAGGTTCTTTCAACTATATCTCTAGTTAATCCTTTTGTTAAAGGATCAGCCAAGTTTCCTTTAGATTTAACATAATCTATGGTTATAACTCCACTTTTTATCAAGTCTTTAACCATACTATGTCTCACTCCAATATATCTTGACTTGCCATTATAGACCTCACTATAAGCCTTGGCAATCATACTTGTGTTATCACAATGTATAGTTATAGGAGAGATAGGCTTTGGCCACATTGGTATCTCATACAACAAATTTCTTAGCCATTCGGCTTCCTTGCTAGTTGCAGCTAAAGCTACAAACTCAGCTGCCATGGTGGAGTCGGTTATGCATGTTTGTTTCTTAGATGCCCAAGGAAACAACTCCACCACCTAGAGTAAAGATCCAACCACTTGTTGAAGAGTGATCGTCTTTATTCGTTATCCAACTAGCATTTGAGTATCCTTCAAGTACTGAAGGATCTCCCTTATAGCTTATACTATAATTTATTGTGTTCTTGAGATATCTCAAAATTCTTGTAACACCTAACCAATGTTGTTTGCTGGGGTTACTTGTATACCTACTTAACACCCCTACTGCAAAAGCAATATCCGGGCGTGTACAAGTCATAGCATACATCAAACTTCCTATCACTTGTGAATATTTCAACTGTGATACTGTCAAACCCTCATTTTTGACATGATCAATTTTAGGGTCCAATGGAGTTAAAACTGATTTACAATCATAGTGATTGAACCTTTTGAGAACCTTCTCAATATAATGAGACTGCGAGAGTAGGATTGATCCTTGTTCTCTTTTAATCTTTATGCCTAGGATGACATCGACTTCTCCCATATCTTTCATATCAAATTTGTTTGAAAGTAATCTTTTGGTTTTTAAGACTTGTTCTAAGTCTGAATCAAAGATCAACATATCATCCACATACAAACATATTATGACACTTTTACCATTTAAATACTTGCTATATATAGATTTATCTGATTCATTGATTTTGAAACCACTAGCAAGTATCACTTGATTAAATTTTTGATGTCATTGCTTTGGAGCTTGTTTAAGTCCATACAATGACTTCACAAGTTTACACACTTTGTGCTCTTGTCCAAGTGCCACAAACCTTTCGGATTGTGTCATATACACCTCTTCATCTTACTCATCATTCAAAAATGCAGTTTTAACATCCATTTGACGGATTATCCATTTTTAGATTGATGCAATTGCAAGTAGTACCCTTATAGTAGCTATCCTTGCAACTGGTGAGTATGTATCAAAATAATCAAGACCCTATTTTTGGGTATAGCCTTTGGCTAGCAATCTGACCTTGTATTTGTCTACAGTTCCGTCGACTTTTAATTTCTTTTTGAAAATCTATTTACAAACTATTGGCTTGGAACCGAGAGGCACATTCATTAGAACCCAAGTATTGTTTGACAATATTGAACCTATTTCATCATTAATTGACTCTTTCTAAAATGATGCATCTTGTAATTTCACAACTTCATCATATGTTTTAGGATCATCTTTATCATTTCTTGTTGAGCTTGTGGCTCTTTTGCTCAACATTCAATTTCAAATAATATAATAAATCTAATTACCATTTTATATGTTTTTTAAATTTTAAATATATTTTATAATCATAAGAAACATATAGATGGTTGACCTAAAAATGTTAAACTTATGAGTCATCTACAAACACTTCCTGATTTACCTTATTAACCGATAAAAAATTTCCTTAGAATCAAATGGACTGATTCCTTCAAAATTAATTAACATAAACTGAATACATGATGCCAATAAAAAAATAAAATATAATCTTCAATTTAAATTTCACATATCTTCAATTATTTTTAACATTTTTTACTAAAATTCAAATTTAATATATACATTCACATATTGATCTACCTAAATAAATAACATACATCATAAATAACCTATTTTGAATGTATCCATTAAATTCATTTCTAAGTAATCTAAAAAAATTAAATATTTAAAATTAATCCTTGATTTATAAAATATAAAAATCAACAAAATTATTCTGTACCTTTTGGACTATCCTGCATGCGGATGGCCTCCACCTCCATTCAGTCTAGAGTGGCCTGAAGAGGGGGAATAAGCAAGCAAAGGATTCTTTCTTGTCCTAGAATCTGCCCAAGTAAACGAATGAAAATCCACAGCACCGATGGAGGCCTTTCTTATCCTGCCATGGCTCCAAAGCAGACAAATACAATTTCCAAAACAACCCTTTCCGAGAGAACAATAAAATTTCACCACTGGAATCACAAAGAACAGAAAAAAAAAAACAACAATTTTGGGATACATCGATAGAGAGAGATCGATCTTCCACATTACATAACCCTGAGTTTACCTGAGGAAACAGAGATTCAAAACGTGCTGTGATAATTATCCGCCATAAATCAACTCCAAGAAAACCAAAACCAAACAAAGAAGCAATGCCCGCCCCTCTCTTATGAAGAAATTCGAAGCCTCTCTCTAAATACTCTGGAGTTGTGAGAAGGAAATCCGGATCACAGACCGCGCAATGGAGCTTGCATGCTTGCACACAAGGGCCTCCGTAGCTTGTGCCTCGTCCTCAAACAGAACCAGCGCCTGCTTCTTCCCGTTCACCTCGAAGAGTTTTGTGCTTAAGATTGTGCCGTGCTCCTCCAGGTGAGAGAGAATCTCCTCCTCGGTGATGTCTTGGGGAAGAGATGACAAATGGATCATCTTTGTTGGGGAGCAACAATACTTGTAGTTTTTTACTGCATTATTGTTGAAGCGGTTAAGGCTTGAACCGGCGTATTCGCGAGTATCAGATGCAGGAGTGATGCTTGGATATTTGGAGAAGTTCAACTCCAACCTCTTCCCAAACAATAATGATCCCTACAATTACAAAAAAGTTAAATGTGTTCACTAATGCAAATATAAATTGCAATGATTAAAACTACAAAACAACCTTCAAAAAATGTACAGCTAATTCCGCCTGGAAGCCATCCTCCATCTGAACAAGAGCATGGTCGGGTTTGTTTCGTAGAAGTTTTATTCTTACAATATTGCCATATATTGAGAACAAATTGAAAACCTTATCTTCATCAATTTTCTGCAGCAAGTGGAAGAATAGATTAACAAAGGTATTATGAATCATTCTAGGAAGAGAATGTTGATTAAAAGTCTAACTTACATCAGGATCTAAATTAGTTACTAAGATTGTAGACCTGTCATTAGTACCAGTAACTCCAGGAGGCAATCCTCCCCCAAATGCAGCCGCAATTGCTGCAGCGTTACCCATCTAATGAAACAAAATGTTAGCGCCGCAAGTAAACATGAGTACAGAATGCCACAGGGGATATTTTGATGCAAAGAAAAATATAGTTCGATCAACCATCCATAAAGATGTGTAAACCACAATTAAATACGGCAAAACCTGTATGGGGAAATACCATCACACCCACCTGACCATAGGCAACTGAAATAAAGTGAAAATGGTAATCAGCAAACAAAAGACACTTAATGGAAACAAGAAAAACTTACAAAAATACAAACCTCTGCCGCCAGATGATTGAAGAGCATAGAGACTTCCGGCATCACCATAACCATGCTGCTGCAAGTAAGCAAAAGAGAAAACAATGCCATCAGAATTCAGAACACGTTAGTATATTACCTGTAAGAAAAATATCCATTAACTGGTGTCTTACAACTATTTAAATAGACATGTAAAGACAACTCACTTGTGACGATCTACCTCTCTGTTCAGTGGGCAAAGATGGATTTGTGAAATCTCTGAGTAAAGACCAAAGACAGATCTTGGTAAATTATTTGTAAAAAAAGAGACTATTGCTTTGAGCAGCAGCTAGTCTTTGCATTACTATTCTCGCATTACAGCCTGGATGCTTGGAACATAGTGGACAAGAGGAGTGCAAAAAAGATTATATGAAAGCACTGAAATTTTGAACAGCTACCTACAGTTTGCTAGAATCTGACATCCATAGTCTCTAGAGATGAAATTTTGGCCATAATCTCAACTGAAATATATTATCATTAAGGCAAGAAATATGAGCTTATGTAGTAGTCCACATCCTAGAAGAGAAAGACACATTGGCCTAGCCCATTTCCTAGGTTGACCAGTATTCTCGTACAATCTGAACCCAAATAACACACCAGTGCTTCAGATACATTAAAAGTGCATACCTGGATCTGTCATTGTTGTAATTTACTTGCAACTCATTGAGACTGGATTTGAACAAGCAAACAGAAAACATGTAAGGCAATGGAAAAGCAGAATAATAAAATTGAGCAATAGAACAATCAGAGAGAAGCTAACTTTGAAAACTGTATATCTAACTGACAGCAACCATCATATATATTGCGTCCCTACATAAATAACATAACCATATAAAATCATCTTATGAGACATCTAAACATATTAGAATTTTGCAAATCATAATTACTTGTAGAGAACTTCTTGCTTGCACTGCACTTTGTTGTGATTCAAACTGGATAAGGGCCTGGAAACCTACAAAAAATGATATGTTATGTTTCAAAAAGCTTATGCCATGATAAAAATGTTAATAACTCAGTGTGTTCCACCAACATAAACAACAAGAAAGGCAATTACTTCTGAAAATGAAATAAATCAACAAGGAACAAACGCAAAGAGGGAAACCAACAAAGGGAATTATAGATGACTAAAGACATCTGGAGAATACATATTAAAATCATAAGGACCAAATCAGCAAGGGAAATTATAGATGCTGACCAGCTGACTTCTGGAACGTCACAATTTTCTCCACGTATCCACATGGAGAAAAAACTTGCTGCAACACCTCCACTGTGATAGGATAAAGCATGTGATGAATTGTAACTAAGAGAATTCGATTGGGTGGTGAATCCTGAATGTTCAACAACAAATCATTAAGACAATGGAACAACGAAAGAATGAAGTAAACAGAAAAAGTTGTGTATTCCTGGACAGATATTATGGTAAGCATATTTGACAGGATAATAGACAAGTTGGAAAACAAGGTAGTATGCATAAGAAAATTTGTTAATGGTGAGATAACCATGCATAAATTTAAAGAAATTAAATATTCTCTCATAAAATTGAAATATGTTTTGACTGATAATGTAGAAATTAGGGAAAATTTGAACACAAAGTGTGAATAATATAAGTGGAAAGTGTGAGACAAGAATCAGACACTATTTTTATAGTGCAATTCTGCAACTTGATTGAAAAAACAACCAACTTATTCTAACCATAAGAAACTTGAAGCATGTCACATTTGCAAAACCTTTAACCATAAGTTTAGTAGCATAAACAAGACTATAAAGTTTTTAGCATCCTTAGCATTCATATGACACAGACTAGCAATTAATCAACTCAACCAAACTCTACCTCTTTTCTTGCACCAATCATTTTCAGTGTACAGATCTAACTCCAACACCAACTTTCCGGATATGCTAAAAACCATAGGCCACAAAACAATCGTACAACCTGCTCAAGGATATCAGAGGAACATAATATTTCCTTGATACTCCATTTGCTTGCTTAATTTAACATTGTCTTTTAATATTGCAAAGTGATCACTTAAAATTCTGTTCAAACTTCCAAAATGAAATCATGAAAAATGGGAAGGAAAAAACTATCTCAGAAATGACCAAAATTTCAACAAATATTATCTTTCACGATAAAATTCCATTAGAAGAGTAGTGCAGACAAACAAGACATCTTTCTTGTATATATTTTTCTCAGGACACAAAGTCAGCGCCTGTGCAAATGCATCATTTTCCCCCCAATTCTTCCAATCAAAAGGTCACAAAATGCAAGTAACTTATTTCAAGAAAATGACAAATTTGAATTCTAATAAGAAACCAATTGAGATTAGCCTAAAATTCAAGAGCAAACATCCTACATAAATAGTGCACTATTTAAACTTTTTAACATACATCACTATGCTAATTTTGGTACCATCTCTTCACTGAGTGTGATCCAACCAGTAAAAGTAGGCCTTTCATTGGCTTATAGACACTGCTAATAGTGGAGCTCTAATACTAAAAGGTAAGAGAACTACAGTCTGACAATTAAGAATCGATTTCAATAAATGGATATGACAACAAAATAGAAGAGACTAAATCAGAAAAAATATGAAAAGAAGGATCCTCCCAACAAAACTGATCATGGCGTCAATGGAAATTAAGATTAATTAGGAGTTGTTCTAGCAACCAAGAACAAAGGAAAATTACAGGACTCGTATTAAGCACTTTATGGCAACCTACAATCAGAAATGTATAGTTGCTTGGCTAGCAAGTTTAGGTCATCCTGAAAGCAAGTTGATAGACATAAAGTTGGATTGTTAAAGAACGTCTTCATTAAAAGTCATATTCCTATTTACTTGAATCTCCAGCCAAAAACAAATGGCTCGAAGACAATAGTCAGGACAGAGAGAACAGGTAAGAGATAATATTAAGGCTAGAAGAGATGACTAAATGCATAACTATATTTAGTACTTACATGCCATATTTCACCCTAGCTTTCCACTAAGCATATATCCTTTTACAGAGTTAGATTGATGAGCAGATAAGGAAAAAAATAATATCATCATTACAGATTGTGAAGTAACAAAATCCTATCAGCTGGCTAACCAGTTGATTCACAACAACTATGGTCTGTCAAACAGATCCCTTCAACCAAATCTATTCTGCAAGAAGACAGCATCCCTACAGCCCAAAAGACTCCCACAACATCTATGATAAAAACAATCTCAATCTAAGTTATAGATAATATATTTTGGGAACTTGACTATCTGAAACATATATTAGTGATTTTTGAACATATCCCACCAAAGCAAATCAAATAATATCACAGGCAATATAGACTAATGCAGTCCAAATGGATGATTCAAAATAGTTGAGATTTATTGTTTGTTGTTGAAAAGTTTGCTTAATGTGACAGATAATGAGAATTATCCTAATTTGTAATAAGGATAAAGTGATGTGAGCATGCTTCTGAACTCAAGATGGCATACATAGTATACATAGCATCATCGATACTTGTCATCCCTCAAATGGCTATTAATGTTAAATTCACATAAACTATACGTTCAATGAATTAAAAATTGAAGCAATGGATATAAGTTTTTTTAGTTGTTACAGACAAGTTTCGTATGTTCAACATGTTAATTCACAACACACTACAAAAATAAAACTAAATTCAAGATGATTGATATTGTAGGCTAATATACTGATTTAGAACATGAGACATCATGTCACAAAAACTGCCTCAAGAGAGCGAAAGACAACTTAGCTGATTACGAACCTGATCACCTTTGCGACCTTGTGAGCTCTGATCTGTTGTTGTAAGCTCTTGATGCGAGGAAAATTGTATATATACATTTCGTCCCCTGAAAAGCCACAATTAATGTACAATTAACTCCTCACAATGCCATAATAATAACACAAAATTGAAATCATATATGAGACTTCATTATAGCAAGAAACATGAAAAATCGTTAATATGGTAGAAATATGGAAGAAAAATATAAGATCTATAGGAGCAAAGTGTTCAAATAATATTAAAAAACTAACAGGTTTTGTTTCTTTAGAAAAAAGATAAATGTGATGCACAAGTGAGCCAACATACGGATAAAGATTTTCTTAGTTGACGCTGAATTAATAAAGGAAAACTTCTCATATTAGGATCCTAGATAAATTGTTTTCAGTTTAGTTGTTACAACAGATACATGAAAAGAATAAGCATGCATGAATAAGATTGCTAACTTGGTACACATTGCTTCAAGCAAACTTGAATAGATGAATGCATGATTGTCTGAACCATAAGTACTTCAAAGAAAATAAATCATCAAGGCATGACATTTTGTGAACTCAAGAACAAATCTGGTGCACTAAAATGACAATCACCCACCAGGGTACCAACTGTCAAAATAAAAAGGCTTCAAGATGATTTAACCAATTGTAGTGATAATTTGTATAACTGACTTGGAACTTTTTTTATCGAGAGGATTAAAATAGCATAGAGAACTTGTCAGGAGAAGGAAAGAAATGAAAAGGGAAAGATATAAAATGAGATATTCTTTCTTCCCATTTCCAGCCACTTTCTAGACAAAATAAGTTGAGAGAAAACTGGGCTACATTTCTCTCTTTTGCTTTTTCACATTCTGTCTCTTTCCAAAAAAAGGAAAATAAAAACAAATTCTCTATCCAGCCATTTGCTCTCCTCACTTCTTTCAAACTAAACAAGCTTCAACTGATGAGACGATTGATGGGATATAATTCATGATCAATCCATGTCATATATGGTAAATGAAGAGATTTATACACCAGTGGATAATCTCAAAAATTTTCATATAGAAAGTATGTGAGATGTCAGGAGATTACTAGTCATAGGAAGGCCTGTGGTTTCTTTAACATGAACTTTAGATTTTAGGTAGGTTTGTGGAATATGAACCTTTTGCTGGCAGGTAATGTCGCTTATTTTTTAGGAAAAGGCTCCCCCTTTGCCATTATACAGTTCACTGGAGAAGTATAACTACTGAGAAAAAAAATCACCCAACAGAACTAATTTTGACCATGTGATGCTTCTGTCTTTCATCTATTTTCCAATCATTTATTTGTTTTGTTAAAACCGGATCCAATGTATATTATTTGGTAATCAAATTTCTAACAATTTCCATTATGTCTTCCCAATTGGTAATTCCTATATCTTCTCTCACTGTTATAATTTTTTTTAACTTGCATCATAACAAGTCTCGTTTACTGGACCATCATTTAATATGTAACCCATAGCCAATGCCTCGAGATGTTAAAAAGAAAATGTAACTTTCAGCAAAGCATTGATTTTTTTTTAGTTACAATCATGAAGCATCCATCCTATGGTGAATCCAAATAGGATAAAAGCACAAACATCAAGAGAGGATATCCTGGATCTAACCTGACGCTTGGTTGGACATTCGTGTAGTACTGAATAACATTCATTGCAGAAGCTAAATCGTGCATCTGAAGAAGAGCCTGTTATGAAAAGACAAGAAGATGGTCGCTGAAAGCTAAGGACACAATTTCAAATCAGAAATAGCCATCTCAGCTACAAGAAACGCGGCAAAAAACCTGGTTTTTGGCTCGTAACATCACAAGCTTGGTGACAACTCCAAAAGGTTGCACCAACTGAAGAAGGTCATTCTGCATAAAGTAAGAGACTTGGAATTAACTCCGACGAAGAACAAAAACTGCATAAAATGTAAGCCAGCAAAACAAAGGAAATTACTTCAGATATCTCGTGGCCTACGTTACGGACGTGAATGACTTTGGAGGGCTCCGTCATTGTTCACTTCTTCCTCTAGATCAATCCTGCAAGCAAAAGAAACTCAAAGTCATCGCACACGGGCAGGAAAAAAATAATGAAATGTTAATCCAAATCCAAATAATCAAGAAAAAAAGCAAGATTTAACTCCACGGAAGGAAGGGGACAATAAAAGCAAATCTAATACTGCACATCAAAGGAGTAAAAAAAAAAAGAAAGAAAGAAACGCAA
The DNA here is from genome assembly GCF_044706935.1 of Curcuma longa. NCBI lineage: Eukaryota > Viridiplantae > Streptophyta > Magnoliopsida > Zingiberales > Zingiberaceae > Curcuma > Curcuma longa. The sequence goes on from NC_133864.1 coordinate 17,887,109, forward strand.
ACCTAACCGAGATAACCCTGCGATATCTCAAATCGAGCTAACAGGATGGAATCGAGAGCGCGTCACGCGAACTCGGATCCTCGTCGAGCCATGGATGTCGAGCGGCGTCGACACTCGCTGGGTCGAAAGGGGGGCGACGGGAGCAACAGCGGTAAGCCCTAATGGATAGAAACTTTGATGGCCATATCAGCAGGTGAAGTGCTCCTGCTTACGTCTCATTCGCCCATCTAAGCCGTACAGTCGGTAGGGCGCTGGAAGTCGTCGTTTACAACCGTCTGATGAAAACGTAACAGAACAGAAGGGATCTGCTCAAAATAATAATAATAGTAATAATAATAATTACTTTTGTCACAGAAAAATAAAAAATCAATTGTCCTTACAATATCTAGAATATAATTTCTACCTTAAATTTTAGATAATATTATATTTTTAATCTGCAATACAATCGAGCACGTGCATTAGATGACGGGAGGCATCCATCGGATCCGAGTTTAGTAGGTAAGGCCGAATCTCAATCAATAAATTTAATATTCGATTTGATAATAATTTATTTATATTTATTTTATATATATATAATTAAATAAATAAATAATTTATTAAATTAAATAATTATGTTTAAATATACATGTTTAATTCGTTAATATTCATGAATAATATTTATAAACAGTATTCATGAATAATATTTGTAAACTATATTCATTAATAAAAATTTTATTAATATATTAAATAAAAAATAAAATTTTTAAATAAATAAATTTATAATATCAAACCAACTAAATAAATTTAAAATATAAAAGTTTCAAATAAATTTGAATTTAGATATCAATAACATCTAAACGAATCAAGTTCAAATTAAACTTGATCTAAACTCAAATTTATATAAAAAAAGGAACCAAGTCAAGTTTGAATAATCATTTTAAAAGTTTAGCTTATTTTAAATTTGGCTTGGATTGACTTTGTTACCTTATCAAACAAGCTTGAACATCATGAGACTTGGCTCAATTTGGCTTGTTTACCACCTTACTAGTAAATGTTGGTGCTGAGAGCATCACAGTGAGCCCAAAATTTTGATGTATTACTAAGGGAACATTTGGTTGGGAGTTATCATTAACAACCTTAGTTATTTGTCCAAGGTTATTAACAATAACCTTATTTGATTCAGATTATGATCGATTCTTAAGTAATGCAGCATCACGTTCTATCAGCAAATGAGTTATAACTTGGGAATGTGATTATCTTACAACCTAAGATTTTATGCTATTTCAGAGATTAATGAAATTTTTTTTATGATTACCCTTCAATTTTAAAATTGAATTAATTAAAACATACTGTGAAATCTAATTAAAATCAAGTTAATTAATGTATTAAACTTTAATTTAAATATTTATAAATTTAAAAGAGATAACTTATTTTAAATTTTAAAAATAAAATTAATGAAATATATTTATTAATTTAATAATTATTTTATTAAAATAATTATTTTAATGAATTACATTATTACAATAAAATTAATAAATTATATTTATTAATTTAATGAATTATTCTATTAAAATATATAAAAATTTATTTAAAATTTTAAAAAATAAAATTAATGATTTATATTTATTAATGTAATAAATTATTTTATTAAAATAATTATTTTATTAAAAATATATAAATTTATTTTAAATTTAAAAAAATATAAATAAATTATATTTATTTTTTATATATTATCATCATTAATATTATTAATTTAATTTAATTTATTCTAAAAATAAATTGAATCAAGGGTAATATAATAAATGTTAAATTATTTATGTTTTATTCCCTCTAAATAAATAAGTTGAACCAAATAATATTAAGTTATATTTTATATCCTATAACATTGGTTATGTGATTACCTGATAATTTTATAACTAATGTTATAGATGATAACTTGAATCAAGCGCACCTTAAGTGTAAAGTTAGTTTGTCTGTGAACTAATGATTATGTATCAAGTGAAACAGGTTACTTGATAAGTATAAAATTCTGGTTGGGAACCAAGCAATTGGCTAAGTCCTAGTGAAGTTAGGCAAGTGCAAAGTCCTATTAGAACCAGGCAATTAATGAAGTATTGGTTGGGAACCAAACAGAAAAGACCTAGTTGGGAAATAGATGAAGTAAGTCTAAGCAAAGTCAGTTGAGAATTGAAGTCTTAGCAAAGCAAGTCCATGCAAAGTCAGCTAAAAGCTGAAGTCTTAGCAAACAAGTACAAGTGAAGACAACTAAGAGTTATGGCTTGACAAATCACATTAGATGATTTAGTTAAGAGAGCATCTAGCCAAGGTATGCGCGAGTGAAGTTAAACTTTATATCATACTGATTATGCGTATCAAATGTCGAGAAGCAAGGTTCAATGGTTCCATATGATTGAGAGGGAGCCAAGGTCACTAGTTAGAGATTGTTAGATGTTTTTGTGTGCATTTTAAATTTTATTTTGTAAAAATTTATAGACATAATCGCATAATTAAATTGCATAAATAAATTATACATATTAGAAGACGTGAAGTGGAAACAACATCAACTAGCAACCTTTTGAAAGATTACCTCTACTTATATCTATGTCGAGATCTCCGCGAGATGACTTCATTATGTCACATGTCGTGTCTCCGTTTTGATAGTAAGAGGACCTACGATTCGATTCGGTATCCGACAGCACAAAACAACCTGACAATATGAAACAAATTGAACGGAGGTGATGAAGTTGCTGTTCGGAGGTTGAAAAGCTTGCTGCCGATGAGGGAGAAAAGCAAGATGCGTGCAATGGTTTGCAAGGTCTCCACGGTGAAAGTTAATTACGTTTTCTTTCTTTCAATTCCTTAATGTTGCATGGAAGCATGGACGTTGATGCATGAAAGTTAATTCCTTTTTCTTTTAATTCCTTAATGTTGCATGGAAGCATGCCATGGATGTTGATGCATGGAAGCATGCTCATGCATTTTTGTAAGTCATCGGATTGAATAGACTTAGTGGCATCATCTCAAAGGATCGTTGTCCACACAACGTTCAAAAAGAGTAGAGGACATACAGCAGAAGATCAAAGGGTTATCCACTCCTTCAAAGATAATCCCGCGAAAAAGGTTCAATTTATTATTTCTGCACTTAATAAATTATTTTTCTCTTCTTGGATTCTGTAAACCAAATACAAAAGTCAAATGATCTAAATACGTCGATCAAACTTTATGAGGACAACTTAAATCCGTTTTCAAAAAAAATTTTGTTCTACAAGAATTTACCAGAACGAGTTTCTTAGTGTTTCCCATCAACATCGTCGTGCATGTCTTACCAGTTAAGTAGGAGAAATTGAAATCCATAGTGAATTAGGAGAGAAAAGGAAATATATTATTTTCTATTCGATTTGAACGGATAAAAAATAATTAAAAATTGACCTGTCGATGGATCCATAATTCCATTTACCCATCTAGTTAATAAAAGAAAGAAAAATAACTCATCTTTTTTAGGAAGTAAATAGCAAAAAAATTTTCCACCATGAAAATCTTTCTATAGTTTTTATTTCCACCCTTCCAAATAAACAGGTGCTAAGGGTCCGTTTACTTAGGAGCGTGGAAAGATTTTGTTCCCTTAATTTCCTTAAGGATTTATTTATGTTTTTGAATTTCTTCAATAGATAAATTAAGGGAAGACCATCTAATCTACCATTAGAATTAGTCAAACGAAACTTGCATACTTGAATTACTAAAAAAAAACATATTTAGCCAAACTATATATTCAGTTGGTCTGTTTTTGAAAACGAAATAAAATTTTTAAAACATCATTTAAAATTTGTGTAATCGATCTAAAAGTGACTGACCATTAATTGGGTTCGATGCTTTGTCAGGTTGGTCAAGTTAATTTCTCTGACTCATCTAATCTTGGAGATTGACTTAGCTCATTTGAACGCCTAAAAATATATTCAATCACTTTTACCATTTTTATTATTTTAATTTACCAGATCCACAGTTAACGCCGATTAACGGAGGGATGCAAGCTCATTTGAACGAATATTCAATCACTTTTATTATTTTAATTTATTTTCCACAGTTATTATTTTTAGATTTAATTCAAGATAAAAATCAAAAGATTATTTTTTTTATTACGTCAAAACTACTCTTTATTAAGGAGTCTCTAATTTTAAAAAATATATATTTTTATATTTTAAAATATCTTTTATTTTAGTATGGTTATAGTAGCTCGCTCAAATTTGCTAACTATTTAAATATTAACTAAAATTATTTTAATTTGATTCAAAACTATTATAGTTAAAGTAATTTTGATCACAACTACTTAATTTTAATTAAAACTATTTACTAGGAATGATGGACTAAAATTATTACAAAAATAATTAACTAACGTTGTTTTATTAATTAAACTAACTTATTATTAATTTCCTATAGTACATGATAATGATAATTGGCGATGATGAATATAATTAATGTAGTAAGATTCCGACAAATTCTGTTGACCAAATGATAACCGTATGAATTTTTTAGACAAAAATTAAATGGCGTTTATCATTTATAAAATTGTCAAATAGACATTTCATTTTTAATAATATTTTATTTTAATAATATCCCTTAATTCAGTGTTATTGTAATAATTATTAATAATTATATAATGAGTAAAAGTAACAATTGCTACAAGAGTGAATTTAAATTTTAAAATAATTTTTTTATATTATAATAGTTATCAAGTATCTATCTTCTCCCTGTTATAATAGATATTTTAATAATTGATATAACAACGTTGAATTAAGAAGCATTTTTTGAAATAAAAATGATTGATGAGATGTTCATTTGATTTTTTTTTTTTTAAGGAACGTCGATTTTATATTTGATATATTTTTTTATTATCTTTATTTAATCATAGCATATGATTTTATTATCTTAACATGTACTAGTATATTACTTCTCTTTAGCAAAAATAAACAAATCAGAACAGAAATGAATCTATTTAGTTATGTTTGATATCTTCATTTTATTTTTCAAAAAATAAATATGATATTATAAATTATGCAGAATTGTGGTCAACATGTACGCAAATGATACATATATTTTTCATCCGAATATTGTTTTTTTTTCATAAGTTTTAATCAAAATTTGATGGACATCTGTAAAAAAAAGTTGAAAAATATTCCAACTTATCGGTGTAGTTACAAAAGATCCAGCATTTTTTTTTAAGAAGAAAACAATCAATCGTTCAAATTAGAACAGAATAGAAGAACAGAAGAACGATCGATCGATCGATCGATCAGATTAGCACAGAACAGAAAAGCAATCAAGCAGTACAAATCTGACAAGAGCAAGCAACGCCTACTCTTGTATTAGTCCATCGACAACTCGAAAAAATAAAATAAAATAAAAATAAAAATAAAAATCAAGCAGCATCAACATCATCCCCAATTCCAGAGCAAACTGAAGCAGAAGGGGGAAAACGAAAACAAAAGCAAACGATCGAAGAAGGAAATGGAGTAATGGAGATGGATCTACTCTACCTAGCTACTACATCTGGAGACGAGCAGACGAGGCGGCTTCACTGATCAGCCCTTGATATGGCGGAGCTTGTGCCAAGTCTTCTTGCAGGTCTCCCCCACGACCTTCACGCCCTTCTTCACCAGGAGCTTCAGCTCCTTGGCCCTCTCCTTGACTTGCTCCTCGAACCCCGACATCGCTCAGACCTAACGCCGCTCCGCCCAAATTCTGATTTCAAACGGAGGCGATCTGTTTACAATATATCGTCGCTCGCGACGTTTTATTTATTGTTTAAATATAACAGATCGAATAAAGCGTATTGTTTAAAGGAAAACGGTTTGTGGGTTATAACGGAATAAGCTGGAAAAAAAAATAAATAAATCATTGGGACCATTTTTCGGCTTTTATCGAATCGCCCCTCTGTTTTTCTAGATATGCTGGATCACGTCTCATTTCTATTGACAATTTTTTTATTTGACCTCCTATAGTTTAATTATTTTTTGAAATGCTAAATTTTGAAAAATAAAAGATATCTTTCTTTATTATGTACCATTATTACGGTCAATAAATTAATTTTTGAATTAATTTATTGATTCATCTGTATTTGAGGTTGCGACAGAGCCCATCGAGCCCCTCCTCCTCGTGATTGAACCCAAGCTTAGATGTTGCACAATCCTCCATTTGGTGTTTCCTTAGTTGATAAAAATGGAGGTTCAAAAGGATTTAGATGAGGTTTATGGCTTGCATTGAAGCCGAAGCGCAAAGTAACAGCCAGTAAGGATCGAATCTTGCAGAAACTCACGATCTGTCATTCACCCTAGTATGTGTCTCTTGTCTATGTACCTAAATTTATCTCCCTCCATATTCGTAGGATCAACTCTAGGTGGCCGCTATGGTGAGGAAGAACGAGAGAGAAATTGAAGTTATTTTATCTATTAACAAAGAGCATCAAACAATGATAGAATTATAAAAATTACATCGTAATATAGGATTGCCCGAGATCTAATTCGACTCAGGTCAATTTGAGTTGTGCCCAATAAAATTCAATATAGACTGGCTGAATTGGACTAATACCTAATACACGAGTCAGTTAAAGGAGTCATAATAAATCACTCAGAGAAGAGAATCTGTAAACTATTTCTAGTTTTTATCATAATAAAAAGTAAATCTGTAAAGTATTCTAGTTGAAAAAGCGATACTTACCGACTCAGAGAAGAGAACAAAAAGAAAGCTCTAACAAAAATAAAATAAATTTGATGGAGTCCTGTCTTCATCTTACAATACAAATTCTTAATGGAATAATAAAATACCTAAAAAAAAGTTATCTGGTATATGTATGTGGGAGAGACAATCATCTAAGTTCATATTGGCCTTTAGAAATACCTCAATTGTGCCATGCACCAAAGAAAAAGAACCTCCAATACCTCACGTCACGTGAGAATGATAAATAAAAGCAAATCTTATGATTCAGTCAAATAAAAACTATACTCACAACAACTATAATTTTATAACTATTATTATTATAGAACATCTTAAATTCAAGATTTAAATCAAAAATATAATAAAAGATAATTAAATAATTATACATAAGAATAAGATATTTTTTGATAAAAAATCAAAATGATAATTCCAAAAAAAAAACATCCCTTTGCATTTTGCCCTTATAATTTTGTACGCAAAGGATCTACAAGATCATGCATATTAAAATGCCAATTATAATTTTTAGTAGAGATGCTTGACCAATACTTTAGGAATTATTCAATTTTTTTGGTGGGCGAGTGAAGGCTAGTATATTTGATTGAAAATACAAATTAACTATCATTCCAATAGTAATCTAAGGTCGATCATCCTGTTAACTATTTAGTAAAACAACACCCTTTAAAATTTTCTCAATTTCAATGTGATATCGTTGTAGCAGGCTTGATCCAACCAATGCGCATGACAAAACCATATAGTTATCCTCCTTAATAACTGATTTAGTACACGAACATGCCGACGATAAAAAATTAACTAGTAGTTTATCCTTCTCCATCAGATTAACTAAATTTGATACTTGTAGAAGTTGACAGAAGCTTTCTGCCTGGGTTATGATTGAAGTCATTCGGAATTATCTCATAAGTTTATGCAGGAATCCCACTCCATGACCATATAAACATGGATGATAACGTCGTTAAGTTCGACATCATTTTATCGCAGAAAGAACACAAGAAAAAGACACCAACCTAGAATTTGAGTGCAGTCGTCCATGTTCCTTGAACACTGGGTTGCCTTGTGACATGCCTTGTTCTCAGCTTCACGACTTTCCTTCCCAGTGAATTCCTTAGTCTGGTGGCGTGCAGCAGAACGTCCTCCGGCGTTAAATTTCTCACACAGACCACTCGTTCTCTATGGTTCTCTGCAAGCCAGTGAACAAACATAAAAATACAGGATGTTTAGTTCATTGGATCCAAATAATTAACTTGAGGCTCTTTCGAGCTAATTGCTTGAACCAAATTGTGTGGAAGCACCAGAAGAAAAAGTTTCAGCTCATGTTTGTGCATGTACAGAGTGCTAAAAGCAAAGAATTTTCTTACTGTAGATGCCGTGCAGGTGAGGATGTTGATTTCGAATGACCTGTGTAACTACCTCTAGCTGAGGATTCTTTTCCTTGAAGGTTGGCAGATGTGTTTCCATAAAGGCCCTGTCAATTGTCTGAATCTGGTCAATGAAATCATAGGACTAATATTGCCAACTCTGAATGTGAGTATCAGAGTGAAACAATGCCCACTGAGATGATGAAAAAGAATGGAATTTAAGCGAATAACAAAATGTGTTCCTAGAAATATCTCAAAACAACAATAACAAGAAAGTATCCCAAGTGCGACATGCAGATGTTCAAATCTGAGCAAGGCCCAAATTCATAGTAGCCTCGAGAAAAACTTTGTTGCATAAAGATTGTGGTGGAAGGAAATATTTCCCATGACAATACTATGTACTTGAGCCATTTGAAATGATTAATAGCATGGACGAACATTACATGTTAATCCAACAGTCAGTAATTCAAAAGTTTAGAGTTTAGAATCCACAAATTGGTCAAATGACACCAAAAAAACCCATTAAACATTCTTGGCCTGTTAACGTAGCCACTAAAAAAGCAGCATCCAGTGAACTAGAGTTTCTTTCTAAAATATTTCAGGCATCTTAAGATGAATACAGGAACCATTATAAACTATGATACAATAGTATTGTTGTGGAGATAGACAAGTGTCAAACTCATCAAATTGCCAATGAACAGATCTAACAATGCATAACAAATACCCATGAATCAACATGAATCTAAACCTCATTAACATTTGAAAGGGATGAAATGTAAATACGTCGTTAATAAAAACAACATCATCATGAATTCAGGTATCACACACTGGCAAAACTCACAAGCTCAACCAAAACTTGCAGAGCTGCAAACATGGATATGGATATATTAACGTGAAAAAAAAATCTAAGCTACATGAAATAGATATAATACGGACAAGGTGCAAGGAAAGGTGAACTTGACTTACATGGACTCATGCAATAGATAACTTTGGTGAAAGGAAAAACAATAAGAATTATACCTAATCCCCCTGCTACTTCCTCCCCAATCACAATAGCTCACTATCAGCTTCTGAAGTTGCCAAACACCTCGCAGTGCCATCTTGCTAAAGTTTGATCAGAAAAAAAGGGGGCAGTTAATTACTTCATACACGTAACAATAAGATTAGAAAAGAAAAAAAAATCAAGGCATTCCATACCTAGATATTTAGCTTCACCGATACAATATCTATCCCAGATGCTTGCAGGAGAAAGATCGGTTGCTCAACGGAAGAGGAAACTCCGGATGGTCTACCGGGAGTGTCGCCGGTGCGTGGATGGAGTGTCGCCGGTGCGTGGATGGAGGGTCGGCGGCGCTCACGTGTAGGAGAACCGGCGTGGATGGTGTGTCGTGGTGCGTGGATGGAGGGTCGGCGGCGCAGTAGGAGAAAAGTGGTGCGTGGATGGAGGGTCGGCGGCGCAGTAGGAGAAAAGTAGACAGGAAAAACAGCTTATTAGGGAGGGTCGGCGGCGCAGTAGGAGAAAAGTAGGGGAAGATAGGAAAAACAGCTTATTAGGGTTTCACGGTCCTGGGCCTAGTTCGAGTTCAGCATCAATTAAATCTGTTCGAGCTCTAAAAAATCTAACAATCCGATCTGATTTATGCCTGTTTAGTTTACCAGACAAAATGGATGAAGGAAAAAAAAACAAATTGCACAATAATTTTTTTGATATAAAATTAAAGAAAGAATATAAAATTCACTTCCGCCCATTTAAAAATTGAGCTATAAACTTTATAATTTGATAATAAAATTAAAGAATTATACCGTATAGATATAAGTTTATAGTACAGTCTATAAATTTATTCAATTGTATTGAGTTGGTAAAAAGATAATATAAAACAACTTAATATGATTTAATTCCATTTATTCTACATTATTAACTTTCTAATTTTTGCGTTTCCTTTTCAAAGAGAAGAGAAAAATATTTTCCAAAACATGTATAATAATTGCACCCAAAAGAAATATAAACGAATATGATATATAATAATTAGTACAACACGTTGATGACGAAGATGATTAGCCGGAAAAAAAACACTTTGTCACGTAATAATAAGATTAGAAAAGAAAAAAAAATCAAAGCATTCCATACCTAGATATTTAGCTCGTCACCGATACAATATCCCAGATGCAGATGCTTGCAGGAGAAAGATCGGTTGCTCAACGGAAGAGGAAACTCCGGATGGTCTACCGGGAGTGTCGCCGGTGCGTGGATGGAGGGTCGGCGGCGCTCACAAGTAGGAGAAAAGTAGAGGCAGATAGGAAAAACAAGCTATTAGGGTTTCACGGCCCTGGGCCTAACTCGAGTTCAGCATCAATTAAGTCTGTTCGAGCCCTTACAAATCTAACAACCCGATCTGATTTATGCCTGTTTACCAGACAAAATGGATGAAGGAAAAAAAATAAATTGCACAATAATTTTTTTATAAAATTAAAGAAAAAATATAAATTAAGTGAATAAACAAAGCCTTAAATTCACTTCCGCCCATTTAAAAATTGAGCTATAAACTTTATAATTTGATAATAAAATTAAAGAATTATACCATATAGATATAAGTTTATAGTACAGTCTATAAATTTATTCAATTTTATTAAGTTGGTAAAAAGATCCAATTCTAATGGGCAATTATTCTACATTAAAGAAATATAAACGAATACGATATATAATAATTAGTACAACACGTTGATGACGAAGATGATTAGCCAGAAAAAAAAACACTTTGCCACGTAACAATAAGATTAGAAAAGAAAAAAAAATCAAGGCATTCCATACCTAGATATTTAGTTCGTCACCGATACAATATCCCAGATGCAGATGCTTGCAGGAGAAAGATCGGTTGCTCAACGGAAGAGGAAACTCCGGATGGTCTACCGGGAGTGTCGCCGGTGCGTGGATGGAGGGTCGGCGACACTCACAAGTAGGAGAAAAGTAGAGACAGATAAGAAAAACAAGCTATTAAGGTTTCACGACCCTGGGACTAACTCGAGTTCAGCATCAATTAAATTTGTTCGAGCCCTTACAAATCTAACAACCCGATCTGATTTATGCCTGTTTACCAGACAAAATGGATGAAGGAAAAAAAATAAATTGCACAATAATTTTTTTTATAAAATTAAAGAAAGAATATAAATTAAATGAATAAACAAAGCCTTAACTTCACTTCCACATTGCGGCCAATCTGTTCCTTGAATACTTTATCCATCAGCCTTTGGTATGTAACCCCTGCATTTTTTAACCCGAACGGCATGACTGTGTAGCAAAAGATTTCGTCCGCAGTGACAAAGCTAACCTTGTCTTGGTCTTCCTGAGCGAGGGGAATCTGATGGTACCCCTGGTAGGCGTCCATCATGCAAATGAGTTCGTATCCCGAAGTAGAATCCACCAACTGATCTATCCTGGGCAAGGGAAAGCAGTCTTTTGGGCAGGCTTTGTTGAGATCTCGGAAGTCAATGCATACTCTCCACTTCCCTCCGGGCTTTGGCACCAGTACCACGTTAGCCAACCAGGTCGGGAATTGAATTTCTCGGATTTGTCCTGTTTTCAATAATTTGTTTATCTCCTCTCTAATAATTTTATCTTGGTCGACGGAGAAATGTCTCCTCTTCTGTTTGACGGGTCGGGACCCTGGAATTATATTGAGTTTATGCTCCATTACTGTGAGACTCACGCCAGTAACTTCAGATGGCGACCATGCAAATATATCTATATTTTTTCTTAGGCAAGTCATTAATTGTGCTTGTATCTCTGGTGCTAGATCGGCAGCTATGTAAGTAACTTGCTCTGGTTTTTCTGGCACTATCCTCGCCGGTATCTTTTCTGGTTTAGGCCGGGGTAGAGATATATCTTGCACCGAGTTTACCTCTGTATTCTGTTTTCGTCTTACCTACCGTAGGTCAGTTTGAACCATGTCTACATAACACTTCCTGGCTGTGTTCTGGTCTCCTTCGACAGACCCGACTTGGTTATGTACTGGGAACTTCAGTTTCTGATGGTAGGTAGATACTACTGCCCCAAAAGAACTCAGTGCCGGCCTTCCCAGGATCACATTGTAAGTTGACGGGGCACCTACTATGGTTAATAGAGTGGTCCGGGTCCTTCGCAAAGGTTCCTTTCCCAAAGATAGCGGCATGCGGATTTGTCCCAGAGGTTGGACTTCATGTCCCGAGAATCCGAAAAGAGAGGTGGCCATGGGCTGTAGCTCTTCCCCATCAATTTGCATACGGTCGAGGGCATCTTTGTATAGGGCATTGACTGAGCTACCGGTGTCCACGAAGATCCGAGCCACGTCGTAGTTGGCGGAAATGGTAGCTCGGATGACTAGGGCGTCATCATGAGGGGTGTCAACCCCCACCAAGTCCTGTGGCTCGAAAGAAATGTCAGGTCCCGCCCCCGCTTTCTGTTCGGCGCTGATGCTATAGTTTTCTAGTTGGCGACAGTGAGCCTTTCGAGCTCTGTTGGAGTCCCCATCAGTGGAGCCTCCAGCGATCATGGTGATCTCTCTCCGATGAGCAAGGTTACCTCTATCCTCCAGGTGATCTTGAGGCATTTCCTGAGGAGGTCCTTGTCTAGGTCGGGGTTCTCCCTGGTTGTTTTCTGGCCTAGGTGCCCTTTCTTCCACTGGGGCGTGCTGGACCTCCTCCCTGTCGGGGGTCAGGCCGCCTCGGGCCTCCCTGGCGCCTTTGATCTCTTATCATCAGGCGTCGCCCACCAGGGGGTATTCCTTGTTGTTGCCTATCTCGGATAATTCGGTGTACTTCATCGGTTAGATGCCGACATTCCAGAGTGTTATGTCTGTGAGATCGGTGGTAGGCACAGTACCGTTCTGGTGGCGCTGTCGGATCAGCAGCTTCTGGTCCTGTCAGGGGTGTCAGCTCCTCGGCCGCCTGCATGACCCGTTCGTTCCGGCGAGATGAGGGGTTTTGCAGAGGTCGGGTTGGTATCTCCCTTGGTAGGGGGAGTGCTATCTTTTTCTCTGCCTGAGGAGCTGTTGGATGGCTGCCCCAGCGAGCTAGTTGAGTTTCCTCCAATTATATGTATTTGGTGGCTCTTTCTGACTGTTTTTGATAGTTAGCCGAGGGTTTCTTCACGAGTGATCGGAAGAAATCTCCTTCCAGTAGCTCCTGGGTGAAGGCGCTTGTCAAAACATCCGGAGGAGTGAATGATATTTCACATGCTTCTTGGTTGAAACGGTGGAGGTATTCTCGTAAGGTCTCCTTGGGCTTTTGCTTCATAGTAAATAGGTTCAAGGAGGTCTTCTGATGCTTCTTACTGCTTGCAAATTGGTGTAAGAAGGCCTTCCTAAAGTCGCGGAAGGACTTTATGCTGGAACCAGGCAGCTTATTGAACCAGCGCTGAGCCAGTCCCTAGAGGGTGTTGAGAAATAACCTACACTTGATGCCATCTGGGTACTGGTGCAACAGGCAGACATTCTTAAATCTATTTAGATGGTCCTCCGGGTCGGTGGATCCATCGTATTCTCCTACTTGGGGAGGTCGGAAATGCCGGGGCACTTCCTGCTCGAGAATTGCTCGTGTGAAGGGGACATTGGACAGGTCGGCGACCTTATCCGCCGGGACCTCCCTTTTCCGAGTATCCCGGCATACTTCTTTTGATTGAGGCTCACTCGAATCCTCTTCTTCGCCAGTGGATCCCGATTGATGGACCTAGCCGGAGACTCGGCTTCCTCAATGGGCGAAGGCCTTCGTTTCCCGTACGTAGGTTGTCCCTCCATTAATGGCGGAGGTTGCGCTGCTGCGCTATGTAGAGCGACGTCGATTGCCTGCTGTACAACTTGGTCAAATTGCTCCTTCGTCATGGTTACTACTCCCTCAGGGTTTCTTTCATCCGCGGGCCCGCGGGTGCTCGCGGTGTGTCTAGTGTTAACCATCTTGTCGTCTCAGCTCAGTTTTCCCACAGACGGTGCCAAAATGTTTCGACTCCTTGCTGACGATAGATGAGTCACCAGACAAGGGGATGCTGAGTCACCTGCTGTGTCCACGGTCGAAGGAAAGAGATCTGAAAGAGGGGCACTGAACGCACGGATTAGTAGGGCGTCGAAAAATTCCAGCGTGGCCACTCCGACGCTCAAGTCAGAAGAGAAGAATACGAGTGTGTATTCTAGATTTCAGATAGTTGGAGTGTCATACCTGCGGGGTTTATATAGAATGGGAGGAGCGATACCTTCGGATCTGGATGCCTGCGATTGGAGGAGAGAGCGGAAACGCGAGGTTGGATACGCGACAGATTCCGCCAATCGGACGGTTCCTCCGCATATCTTATCTCCTTTGAAGGGCCCTGATTGAATTGGACCAAGTATAGAGACTTGGTTCGCAAACCGCTTCCTTTGGATAAGTGATATGTGGGAACAGGCGTATCGATCCGTTGATATCATCTCCGCGTCAGGAATGGCTGATATGTGCGGTGGGGATGCAAGGATGCACGGTATCCTCCACTACAGCAATGAAGTGTGCTCGGTTCGTCCCGAGCTCCTTGTATGCTTTGTTCCTGAAGGAATCAGTATAAGATTCCCATCAGGAGCTAGGCATACGATACTGCGACCTAGGCATGAGGTCGGCTTGTATTGGTAAGACCGGTTCATGAGGTCGGCATGTGATGCTGCGACCAAGGCATGAGGTCGGCATATGCGGGTGAGACCGGTTCATGAGGTCGGCATGTGATGCTGCGACCAAGGCATGAGGTCGGCATATGCGGGTGAGACCGGTTCATGAGGTCGGCATGTGATGCTGCGACCAAGGCATGAGGTCGGCATATGCGGGTGAGACCGGTTCATGAGGTCGGCATGTGATGCTGCGACCAAGGCATGAGGTCGGCATATGCGGGTGAGACCGGTTCATGAGGTCGGCATGTGATGCTGCGACCAAGGCATGAGGTCGGCATATGCGGGATCTCGTTCCGACCTGTATGGCAGATGGGTCAGGGAATTTTATGCGTATCCGAGCTTGATGTCCACTGATGGGGAGATATGTGATCTGCTTGAGAGGTCGGATGGTGTGACTTTCTTACGGGCAGTCGTAGGTGCTTTAGTTTTATCGCAGAACGTCATTCTTTGCTTCGAGGAGCTCCTATGAGGTGTTGCGGTGTGTGCCGACCTCAAGACAAGTTGGGCAGTTAGTAATCACTTAGGTGCGAGCAGGTTGTCAGGGCTTCCTAGTCGTAACCTCGAGGAGGTGATCCCCTGCTGTGGGTTTTGGTTTAACCTGCCCCCCTCTCCTCCTAAAGGGATCGGGCCCTTCTTATTGGACGCCACGTCCTTGATACGTGTCCCTTTGGGAGACCCCCTCATCCTACGTGTTTTCCCCACGTCATTCCATCCGGATCACCATCCATGTCGATTATCTTCTTGAAAATCCACTTGCACCCAATAGATGTTATTCCTTCGAACGGATCCACCAAGTTTCAAATTTTGTTTTCATACATGGAATCCATTTCCAATTATATATAAAATGTAAGTCTTACAAAGTCTTCTATAACTTTCAATCGGGCGATTGTTATAGGTCATTGAAGTGACATATCGAAATGAAACACCTAACGTAATTTGAAGTCGAACTTTCTCAAACATAACCATCTAAATTTTCATGGACTAATAGAGATATTGATTTATGTTTATTTAAACATTCAGAGAATGATTAGTTAAATTTATTATTAGAATATCTTTCTTTAAGATCTAATTTAAATACACATTTAAAGATTTTGTTAAAAATCACTTAATACATTTGCTAAATATGTTTCCCGAATCATATTTACTCATATAATTAAAATTAATAAATAAAAAAGATTTAATTGATGAGAAATTAAATAATAATGTATCTTTATATTTTGATATTTGGAGTGACAATAACAAACTCATTAATATCAAGTATATGACTTACTATTGAATAGATAACATTTGAACAATTCAAAAATATTAGTTAGCATATCAAATTTTTAATGAACCACATACTAACAATATATCTCAATTATTATGTTTAATTTTAAAAGGGTATGAATTAAATTTTAAAATATTTTCAATATCATTTGATAATTTTGTTTTGACACTATAAATATTGATGACTTAAATTTATATGTCAATCGAATATTATTGATATTTTTTTTTTCATATTCATTATGTATAACTATATGTTTAATTTTAAATTTATGTATTTAAAATGAATAAAATTATTTTTAAAAATTAAATTAATTATTATTTTTTATTTATGGTCATATCTTAGTAAAATGAAAATAATAGAATAGATTTTATAAAATTAATGAATTGAGATATAAATTTTTTTTAATATGTTAATACATTGGAATTCAACATATACATTATTAGAAAATTTATTTCAATACAGAATTATTATATTTATTTTTTTCACACAATGTAATAATACTAATATATATTTATT
>NC_133864.1:17903707-17951946 GCF_044706935.1 Curcuma longa
TCGTCATTCTGCAACAAAATGTCTTCATTGTAGATCGGCGACAAATCGTCTTCATCGCTAATTGCGATGAACCGTTTTCACGAATGTTGCGAATGGTTTCGTCACTGATCTGCGACGAAATAAATTCGTCACTGACGAAATGAATTCATCACCGATCTGCGACGGAGACGATTCGTCGCCGATCTGCGACGAAGATATTTCGTTGCCATTTGATGACGAAATGATTCATCGCCGAATGGCGACGAAAACTATTCATCGTCGAATGGCGATGAAATTTATTCATCGCAGAATGGCGACGAAAAATGATTTCGTCACCAATTGGCGACGAAATTAATTCGTCGCCATTTGGCGACGACTCTGTGTTCGTCGTTAATTGGCGATGAATTACATTTTTCATCGTGAAATTTGGTGACGAAACATGAAATTTGATCGCAGAATTTGGTGACGGGTATTTTGTAACGAATTTAAATTCGTTGCAATATCCGTTGTAAAATATTCTACAACGAATTTTTTTATCAAATTCGTTGCAGATTGTTGGTTTTTTTTTGTAGTGCGTGTTTCCTCCTTTTCCTCCCACTACAAAAAATAGGCAACGATTTTTTTCGTCGCCAATTGGCAATGAATTTTGGGACGAAATTAATTTTCATCACTAATCTGCAACAAAAATGGCGACGAAATAAATATTAGTTGCCAATTTAGCAACTAAGTATATTCATCGCAAATTTCGTTGCAAAAATAAATTCGTCGTCAAATTCGTTGCAAATTAGCGACGAAATAGGTATTCGTCGCAACATTCGTGACGAAATATTAAATCGTTGCTCGTCTGCTCGACGCTCGACACATAGGCTCCGGATCGAAGCGTCGGTCGCTTGCCGCGGGGCACCGGTCGTGGGTGCCGCTGGTTGCGCGCTGCGGCTGGTGGCCGCTGGCTGCGTGCGACGGCTGATGGTCGCTGGTCGCGGACCACAGGTGGCAGCGGCTGCTGGCCGCTGGCTGATGGCCGCAGCCTCTGGGGCCATCACCAGCCGCTGCCCCCGCGACTAGTGGTCGTTTGCTGCTAGCCGCGCCGACTGTTGGTCGCGCC
Source organism: Curcuma longa (assembly GCF_044706935.1). Taxonomy (NCBI): domain Eukaryota; kingdom Viridiplantae; phylum Streptophyta; class Magnoliopsida; order Zingiberales; family Zingiberaceae; genus Curcuma; species Curcuma longa. The sequence continues at coordinate 17,904,792 of NC_133864.1, forward strand.
AGCTGTCCGCTGACCATTGGCCGCGCAGGCTAGCTGCGTGCTGGCTGCGATTGGTTTGTGCAGATTATAATTTAATATTAATTAATTGTTGATTAATTAATACATATTTAGAAGTTTTTGCTTAAACTATATTGAATTGAAGTGTTGATTAATTTTTTAATATTGTTTGTGCAGGTTTACAATTTGCGTGGACGAAACTAATTGGAGAGATACTCGTATTTGTTTATCGGCTTGAGATATAATTGTATTTATTTTAATGTTAATATTTAATATTCTAATTTAGTTTTAGATAAAAAAACTAAACCTGGCCTAAATCCTGAAACGTAAACCGTAAACCCCGAAACCCTAACCCCTAAATCCTCTAATTTGACAAAGGTGGAGAATATTGAGTTAGTTCCCACTTGAAAGAATTATTAATGCAACAGATGAAGAAATGAGGTTAACTTAAAATGGATCAACGAAATGAGATGAAAGAGATCAACAAATGAGACAAAGAGATCAAGAAATCACTGAATTGCAAAGACAACAAAACATGATCTTGCAACATCTTCAGTTGCAATCCGCTCCTCCTCATGATGACAACGACGACAACGACGATGATGGTGGTGGTTCCTCATGAGTTTTTTTTTGTATGAATTTTTTACAATCATTATTTTTAATATTTATCATTTTATTAGAGTTGTAAGTTACTAATTTATATATTTTTTAGTAATACTGTTATTTTTTTAAAAACAATTTCTTTGAAAAAAAAAATCAGAAGAAGAGGTAAGTCTTTACATATTTAGTTTATAGGTTTAAGTTTTAATTTTAAGAATGATACTTTCTCTTTATCATATTTTTTATGTAGGAGAAGAAAAAATATTGATGGAGAAGGAAGCAGAGTCTCCGGAGAGCAAAAACGAGAATGATGATTCTATTGCATCTTTTTTCTTGGTCCAGATCAACCCTCTTGACATTACATATATTGTATATGGATTTATATGACTGGATGTATTGGTTTGGATTTCATTATGTTGATATTGATGTTGTTCTGGAGTGATATTAATGTTTTCAATCATGATATGGATTGATATATATATTTGTAGAGTGTGGATTGATATATATGGATGTGGATGTTTGTGATTTTAATTTGTGTAAATTGATATGTATATGTGGATGTGGATTGATATTAATATGTGTATTTATGTATAGGTTATTTGTAAAATTTGATTTGATCCGATTGAATCGTGTATTGTATCTACGGGATAATCAACAAATAAAGGGAGTAGGAAAGAAAAATTTTAATTTTACGACTAAAATAGGATTTGTCACAAATCTGCGACAAAAATGATTTCATCGCAAATATATCGTAACTTACTGTGCATGGATAATTTGCGATGAAAATTGAAATTCGTCCTCAAATTCATTGCAGATTTGCGATGAAAATCAGATTCATCGTAAATTTGCGACGAAAGCGTTTTCGTCGCTGATTGGAGACAAAAATGGGTTTCGTCACCAATCGACGACGAAAATAATTCGTCGTAGATTTGCGACGAATCCGATTTTCATCGCAAATATGTGACGAATCTGGTTTTTATCGCAAATCTACGACGAAAATGATTCATCGCATATTTGTGATGAATTTGATTTTCGTCACAAATCTGCGATAAATTTAGGGATGAATTTCAATTTTCATCGCAAATATCTACAACAAAATGAGAAATTTCATCGCCAAGCTTGGCGACGACTTTATAGCAATGAAAAAAAAATTCATCGTAAAATTCATCGCAAAATCATGATTTTTTTGTAGTGTATTTTTTACTATAGCATGTTGCCACCAATCTTACTTTGTTGGTAATCAAATTACCATCCATGTCGATTTTCTTTTTGAAAATCCACTTGCACCCAATAGATGTTATTCCTTCGGACGGATCCACCAAGTTTCAAATTTTGTTTTCATACATGGAATCCATTTCCAATTATATATAAAATGTAAGTATTGCAAAGTCTCCTATAACTTTCAATCGGGCGATTGTTATAGATCATTGAAGTGACATATCGAAATGAAACACCTAACGTAATTTGAAGTCGAACTTTCTCAAACATAACCATCTAAATTTTCATGGACTAATAGAGATATTGATTTATGTTTATTTAAACATTCAGAGAATGATTAGTTAAATTTATTATTAGAATATCTTTCTTTTAACTCTAATTTAAATACACATTTAAAGATTTTGTTAAAAATCACTTAATACATTTGCTAAATATATTCTCTAAATTATATTTACTCATATAATTAAAAAATTAATAAGATAAAAAAGATTTAATTGATGATTTTAATAATTAAATAATAAAGTATCTTTATATTTTGATATTTAGAATAATCATTAACAAACTCATTAATATCTGTATATGACTTACTATTGAATAGATAACATTTGAACAATTTAAAAATATTTACTAGTATATTAAATTTTTAATGAAGTACACACTAACTTTCTCAATTATTACATTTAATTTTAGGAGATAGATTAACTTTAAAAATATTTTCAATATCATTTGATAATTTTGATTTTAATACTATAAATATTGATGACTTAAATTTATATGTCAATCGAATATTATTGATATATATTTTTTCATTTTCATTATGTATAACTATATGTTTAATTTTAAATTTATGTATTTAAAATGGATTAAAATTATTTTTAAAAATTAAATTAATTATTATTTTTTATTTATGGTCATATCTTAGTAAAATGAAAATAAAAGAATAGATTTTATAAAATTAATGAATTGAGATATAAATTTTTTTTAATATGTTAATACATTGGAATTCAACATATACATTATTAGAAAATTTATTTCAATACAGAGAATTATTATATTTATTTTTTTCACACAATGTAATAATACTAATATATATTTATTTTTACATCAATGAAATATATACATATATATATTGTATTTGTAAAAATTTAAAATTATTTAATGATGTAATTGAATACTAATTCTTCTATATTTAGTGTCCTACTTCTCATTCAGTTATGATGAATTTTTATAATATAATTTTAATTTTAAATGAATATATTTATGAAAATGAAAAATGAAAAATACTAACCATAATATTTCATAAGATAATAAAGATAAAAAAAATGTAAGCAATTTAAATAGATAAAATTTAAAGTTAAATTTATATCGAACCATCTTGACACCAACATTGAACAAATTTAAACATCAAAAGATTTTAACTCATTTACCGTCCTAATTCCAACCGTAAGGCCAAATTGTCTGTTAAGCCTCGGACTTCAACGTGGGTTTGTTTACATACTAGTGATGTCAGCATGACGTACATGGTGGCGTGAATGCCTCTGCCACGACGGTTAATCGTCATATTCATTGCCGTCCTTGCATTTAATTTAAATTATATTTTAAATTAATTTATGGTATAGTCAATAGTGAGCGCCGGCCCACAACTGCAATTTTCAATTTTTACCTCACCAAAATTTAAAAAAAAACAATTTAAAATGGGATTTTCATATCGACCCTTTTAATTTTCGATATCTGAAAGTAAGCCCTCGATTTGCATTTTATTTCGCTTCGAAGCTAAACAAGGCTGTTAAATTGGCTTTCAGGGATGTTTTGGTGATTAGTGAATTCGTAGAGGACGGTTTGGCTTATTTCGACTGGAGGTCAGGATGGCGTATAATTACAGTAGTGCGGATGTGCGACGCTTCGCGAGCGCCACCGCCACGCTGGGATAACGACGGAGACCGGCGACAGGGGCGAGACGAATCGCGGAGCATAACCGTCGTCGCTTCCATTCCGTGCCCCTGATGTTGTCGTCCTCCTCGCCCAATTCCGATCTCGCGCGGCCATCCGGATTCGTCACCAAGGGCCTCGGATCCGCGAGCGTGGAGGATCATCTTTTTCGCAATGTGGGCGGCGGAGGAAAAAACTTCCCTCTGCCGGAGATCTTGGGAGAGAGGACGGCGGAGGATATGTGGAGGGTGATCGCGGCCGATCGGGGGGTGGACGGATCCGACGCGGAGGTCACGCTGGAGGACTTCCTCGCGAGGGCTGGCGCGGTCGGAGAGGAGGAGGATACCGCAGTTCCCACCAGATGGAGCCAGGTGGCGTTGGCGGCGAATACTGCGACAGGGGATGGGTTTGGGCAACCACAGAAAATGCTCTTGGAAAACCCTACCGTCGGGTTCGGGAATGGAGCGGAAGGCGTCGTGAGGGCGGCGGAGCGAGGGAGGAAAAGGCCGTTGTTGGATCCGGTGGACAGAATGGCGATTCAACGAGAGAAGAGAATGATCAAAAATAGGGAGTCTGCAGCAAGATCGAGGGAGAGGAAACAGGTTCGTCATTCCTCACATATCTAACACTGAACTGGATTCAAAAGAACGCAGTAAAGTTTTCAATTTTGTATTGTTTGTTTGATTTAGGCCTATATTAATCAACTTGAAGCCTCGGTTGCAAAATTGGAGGAGGACAATGCACGGCTGTTGAAAACCCTGGTAAATTAATTAGATATTAATTGCATACTTTGTTCGATCGTCTTTTTAATTTCTTTTAGGGAGATTACATTATTTCTTCTTGGAGATCCGCTTCTGGATCGAAGATGTTTACCTAGATACATTGTTGTCGATGATGACAATTATAGATTCCATGAGTGACAAGTTTGAGCATCTATCAGATTTTAGAAGTGATATCTACGAATAACTTTAAACTTGAGTACATCGCTTGTGTGTAGTGTAGGATCATTATTTATTAACATTTTTTAGATATTTGAGTTGTTAAAATCGAGTGATTTTTCTATTTATGAGATCGGACTAAATGATTAATTACAGGAGCAGCAGCAAAGGATGAGGCTCAAGCAGGTATGAGTTAAAGCAAATATAATTGAAGCTATTTTCTTTTTCAGTGTTTCACAGATAAGTATTCCGTTTGTAGTACTTGAATTTGAGTACTAATATATACTTTGTTTGAGTAATGCTCGATCTCATAGTTTCATAGCTTAATAGTACATGATGTCAATTTGTTTCAGTCTTTTGAATGAACATCTCACAAACGGCCTCTGCTGATTTACTTTGTTTGATTGTCTGTCTGTGCATTTTTTTTTCTTCTTTTTCTTAGTTTGTCCCATGTCCTATTTCTTGGTTACCGATTCCCATTGAGGCCTAAGGTGGACAAATGAGACTTGTAGTTTGCGTGTACGCAAACATTATCAGTCATTGCATTATTTTAGAACATTCATAGTTCCATACGTTTATCTACATCAGACTCTTTTCAAACTTTCTGCATAGATTTATTTGTTTTTAGTGTCTTTCTTTTGAAGTAAGAGTGTAGTTATTGTTGCATTGAATAACAATAGAGTATGAAAGAAAAACAAACTCTTACTAATAGAACAACTATTAATCTTAAACATTGAATATTGGTGGGGTCAATAGAGTACTAGTCCAGAAAAGGGATTTACCTTGCCCAGCATGAGCTTGAGCTCAAGTGAATGTGCCGTGTAAGGCCCCTATAATTTTAATTTAAAAATCATTAAAAAAAACAATGAAAAGGAGAAACTTAAAAAAAAATAAAAGAAGTTTTATAAATTTTGATTATTTAAAATGTTGATATTTTATAAATTTAAAAATAAAGATTAATATGACTATACTATTTATAAATATTTAAAAATAGAATTCGTAATGTTTAATATGTATAGTATTATTATTGATTTATAAATAGAAAGATTGGACCAAACTCGGTCCATGGGCTATAGTATACCCTATGCACCTAGAGTTAGTGGATATATATATATATATATATATATATATACAGTTTTGCTATTATGGGTGACAGCTTCCTGCGCGCCCCGTGAGCGCCGCCATCCGAGCCGTCCGTCCGTCCGATCGCCCGATCCTAGCCGTCCGATTGCACAGTATTTCTCCTCGGACCTTCGCCGCTTCCCGCCGTCCGTTCATCGCCGTCCGACCACCGCCGGCCGCCGGACCGGGCCCGTTGGAACCGCAACTCGCAGGCGGTCCGGCGGCGGCCGGAGTCCGGCCCCGATTCGGTCGGAATCCGGCCGAATTCCGCTGAAATCGCCGCCAGGCACTGTTGCCTTGTTTCGGCTGGAATTTCGACCGGATTCCGGCCCAATCCGGCCGGAATCCGATGCCGGTGTGTGCGCCGTTGAGTTGCGCTTCCAATGAGTTCGGGATGGCGGCCGGCGGTGACCGGACGGCGATGAACGGCCGCCGGAAACGCGCGGGGGTTGGGGGACGCTCACGGGGTCGCGCACAGTGCGTCGCCCAGAATAGCAATATTCTATATATATATATATATATATATATATATATATATATATATATATATATATATATATATATATATATATATATATATATATATATCAAGCTCTTCTAATCGATTATTCCTAAACATGACTAGTCTGACCTCATGTAGACCTGACCTCGGGTCAGGTCCATATCGGACCTGGCTCAGATCGGTAACAGGGTCAACGGGTCGGTTACCTATTGACCTAGTTCGTAGGGGCCTGAACCATAATCGGTCCGGTCCTAGCCATGGTCGGTTATGATTCAAGAACCCAATTAACAATTGAACTGATGATTAGCCAACACTATACGCTATGGTATTGATTTTATCACTATAGTGTATTGTTGTGGTGCTAGTTTTTCAAAAACCAACACCACACATTGTAGTGCTGATTTTTCAAAAATTAGCACCACAACCCTAATTGGTTAATCGACAGTTTGATGATCATTGGGAGAAGGTGGGGTTTATATATTTTTTTAAAACAGTTGAGATTTTTGATCATTTTTTTATCAATGACTATAATTTAGTATTTATTACTTTTCAAACTTTATAAATAAGTAGTTTATTTTATCGTTTTCACACCATCTTCTCTATTCTCATTCTCAATTCCGAAATTTCGATTGTTTTTTAGTTCAATTCTACAATTACAATGGAAGGAGGATGTTCTGAACCGTGAACTGTAACTGTCTTGGACAGTTAATGTTAAGGGTCGACCTGTCAGGAACTGTCAAACTGGCGGTTCCGAACCATCAAATTGTCGATTTCAAATTGTGGTTGAGTCTAGCTCCACGAAAATTTTCCACCGCTCACCAGGGGAATTGGGAAGCGCGAACGCTTGTCGCTTCACAATTAATGTTCCAAAGTTGTCTTTCCGTTAAAGGAAATTAATCTACAGTGCACCGTAGTTAGGAATTAACCTATGGATGTCTGGTTAACTACGGAAGTGTCTTGCTGTTACACCGCAACCCGAGAGGCTAGTGGATACATATTGAAGATTTGAAAACAACATGAGTTAGTGAGCCACAGTGAAATGCAATATAAGAGTATCAACAAATAGGAAGCACATTATAGTAGGCTTACATTTGGTTATGTCTAAATTTATAACAAATAACAACAACAAATATATATAATACCTTGGGTAATGATACCCCTTCAGAGCACGACCTGCAACTCATAAATCTGAGACCCAATAACCCATTTTAACTTGGAATAAGATTCTCTATAAATAGCATGGCCAGTAGTGATACGAGGATAGGATATTAAATCCTAATCTTAACTCTAGTTCTTTTTCTTTTACATTGTTTAAGATGACTTAAGCATCAGAGATCTGTGACGAAGCTTTTTCTCATGACGTAGTTGTTCTTTCAAGGATTAACATGCATCACAAGGCGTCGTCCGTCATCCCGACGAGGCTCCTATGCTTAAGTCATGACGTGCATTATGAAAAAAATTAGAATACTAAACAATGCAGAAGAAGGTCCATATTTAAGGTTAAGATTTCATACTTTATTGTCATACCACTTACCATTGCTGACCATGCTATTAATGGAGAATCTTATTCCAACCTCTAATGGGTTATTAGGTATCAAATTTGTGGGTTGTAGGTTTTGCACTGGAAGGGTATTATTACATGGAGTATCAATATATTTCTTCCATACCACTTAATCGAAACAGAGAAACATAATTATACGATGAGTATATACTAATTATCTCCTTATGCTAATTGTTATCTCAATATCTTTGCAATTTGACTCAGCATACACTCTATGCAATTTAGAAGGAATTAAAGAGTTCAGCATAATGGCATTGTTTTACAGCTTATGGAAAACGTAATACCAGTAGCAGAGAGGGAAAGACGACCGCTGCGAAGAACCAACTCCATGCAGTGGTAGATGTCATGATCTTCGAGTTATAGCTGTTTACTGTCTCCAAATACACAGGAATGCATCAAACATGTTAGGCAAAATCTGGAATGACCGGAGGTTCAATTATTTTCAACTTTTATTCATTTATTTATAACTTCAAAGAGTAAATATAGGAAAAAGAAACAAAAAAAATTCTCCGCGAGCTAGGCCGTTTGAGAATTGCTAATTAATTTGATTATTTTGGAGTTTTGGTAGTTAATTTTCGACTTTGTACCATCATGATTAATTACCTCAATCGCGTCAACCATGATGTAACTGCTAGCATTGTGTTCTGTAAAACCGTCCCGGGACATAGCTGAATTAGTTATGATGGAACAGAGTTGTTAAAGTGGACAAAGGTTCAAATCTCGATGAAATCAAGACAATGTATTCTTTCATCGTAGTCAATTGTAATTTTTCGATTTATCTCCTCACAAATGGTCATGGGGCCGATCGTATGAAATCGCTGGGATGATGAATTTCACCTTTTGTTGTTGAAGTTTTACAAAGCAGTAGTGGCTTGCAAGTTTATATTTAACTAGAGTTTAAAGTAGAATACCAATTAACATAAAATCAAATTCCGTATAATTGGAGCCCTCAAACTCTTTAAGGACATCCATATTAGTTTAAATATTAATATATTTTATACATGTCATATACACATTATATTAATATTTTTTTATTAATATATATCCATATTAATTTTAACATTAATATATATTTATTTTAATATTAACATATATTTTTATTTATGAATCCCACTGTCTACTTATTCATGTTATTCTTATTCTATATTAAATAAATAAATAAATTTTAAATTTATATTTGTAATTCTATAATATTATTATTTTTAAATATATTTATTATTTAAAATATGTTCATGTTGAATAATAACTAGACAACTTTGCTAGCATAAGTTCATACATATATATTTTACAAATTAACTAGAATTAAACTTCTAAACCAATCTATATCAATTAGGGAGCTGAGTATTTGTTAAAATTGAATTAAATATTAATTAATTTGATAAAAATTAAAATAATTAAAAATTTTAAATATGATAAGAGATTTATCGATTAATTATAGATTTATATAATAACCGTGTCAAACAAGATGAATTTAACTTTCATTTTAATTACTAAATAATAAAATAAAATATTTAAATTAGAAATTTATTATTACATATTAAGTAAAATAAATAATTTTTTTTGTTATATATATTTATGCAATAAACCTCGCCATAAACCACAATTCGAATCGCCGCGCTTTTGCGCAATTTTGATTTTTTTCCTTCTCCATCGATCTCCTCCTCGCAACTCTGTCGTTAATATGGCGGCGACGACGGCATCGGTCTCGTCGGAGGCGGTCCTCCGGGTCGTCTTCGTCGACGGCGACCGTGAGTTCAATCTCGGTCCTTTTCCGTTCGTCCCGTCGCTCGGGCTCAGCGCCTTCAAGGCGAGAATTAGCGAGCAGATCGGAGTCTCGCCGCGCCAGATCTCCCTTTCCCTCGTCCGCCTCTCGGCGCCGCCCGCCCCCGACGTCCCTCGCACGATCGCCATCAACGAGAGGACCGATTTCCACGCGATCGCGCGCGAGCGCGACTGCGTCGTGCTCGCTTCCCTCTGCCGGGCGCGCAGCGGGAGGCGAGGGAGGAGGAGGAGCCGATCCAGGGGATTTATTAGCCTCGTCGAGGGAGGGACCCTCGGGGAGAGCGCCGCCTCAGCGCCGGCGACGAGGATCCAGAGGCGGCCAGGCGGCTCCGCCCGTCGGAGCAACCACGACCCAGCCAACGACGAGATGGCGGCGCAGGCGCTCGCGTGGCAGTACGAGCGGGAGAAGCAGGCGCGGCTGCGCCACATGGCGTCTCGCTTCGTGGCGGAGTACTACGCTCCAGCTCCGCCTCGTTCGCTGGCGGCAGCGGCGGCATGCGGGGAGTGCGATGCGGCGGTGGCGGAGGGTCGAACGCCGGAGTTCCATTGCTGCGTGCGCGACCCGATCGTCGTGGGCTTCGCCCGGAGGGTGCCGCCGATTGAGCGGCCTAGGTCGCGCGGAGCCGGCGGCGTAGTGCTTACTGCTAACCCTATTCTATAACATTGCCTTGGTCGTGCAAAGGCGACGATACCAAACAAAATTATTATTATTATTATTATTATTTTAAAAAATAATTTTTATTGGTAGAGGCCAGAGGCCAGAGGCCAGAGGCCAGAGGCCAGAGCCCAGAGCCCAGAGGGATTAATTGTGAAGAAAGAAATACGTAAAGTAAAATACTTATTTAATTTTTATTCTGTAAGATCCTTATAAAATAACACTTGTAGCAATTTTAATTTCATTATAATTAAACTTCTACCTTTTCCAAAGCCTCTGAAAGATTATAATTACTAAATTCAAGGAAGTTGAAAATCTTGAGGAAGTGCAAGTAGAGCATTAAACTTCTACCTTTTCCAAAGCCTCACCAAAAATCAAAGATCCATATAATTACTCAAAGCCAAAAAAGAAACAATTCTTAAAAACAGTTAAGATCCGTGTGTTCATGGCTTACAGAATCTCGATACAATTAACGGGCAGACATAAGCCATGTACAATTAATCCTCGACGTCAGACATAAGCCACGAGGATTGGGGATAGCAGCGACTGTGCTTAACGCCAAAAAATTCAGTTAAATGGAGGAAAAGAAGAGGTGGAGGAAATCGCCCTACGCTGGAGAAGAACCCGAAAATTTAATTTGATTATTTTAAAATTTTAATTATTTTTTTAAAAAATTAAATAATTCAGTTCGATTTTAATTTTAAATTTTTTTATTTGATTAAATCGAATAAACCAAATTAAAAAAGTAATTTATAAATTTTAAATAAATAAATTTATTAATTTGATTAATTCGATTGAAAATTGAATTAATCGATAAAATATCAATTCAGTTTGTTCGATTTTTATTGAAAAAATTAATCGATGAAGTTGGTTAAAAAAATCAATTTATTTAATTTTTGATAATTCTATCGATGGAATAATAAAATACTCCTTGAGGTAATGGTGCAACGATAGGACATTCGATCAAACTAAGCGTAAAGTCCAAATGGGGAAGATATGATTTGATGAAAGATCGATTTCCCGATTTAGGAAAGAACCCCTTAAGATTTATCATTTTTTTAAATAAATATCCATTGATGTTATTTTTTTTTTAAATTTTAATAGTACTTCCTCATTTTCATATTTTTCATATTTATATTTACATAATTAAATAACACACCATCACAAATAATTTTTTTTACAATACATTCACATTCACAACCTATTTAATCCACATATTAATATCACAATCTAATTAATATAAACACAAATGATACAATTATATCAAATCTATAATTTATTCATAAATAATCGCAGCTAACAAAGATGTCAATCAAGCTCTTGAATAGGGCTGTGGTTGGGCTTTAGATTGCGGTCGACTAAGCTGCCGGTTAGCAAGGCTGAGATTTGGCCGACGAGGAGTTTGCCCTAGTCAGATCTTAGCTTGCGGTCGGCCAAGCCAACCAGTAGGGACTCAACTTGCAGTTGACCAAGCTACCACTACTAGGGTCTCAGTTTGCGGGCGTAAGGCGACCAAGCTAGAGTCTTGGCTTGCTCAAGCTATCGACCGACGAGCTCGCTTAGGGGTGGCCCAAGTGCCCAACATCGACAACAAGTAAGGATGTGAGAGATTTAGGAGAGGAGCTCATCGAGAATTGTGAAGATAGGGAAACAGTGGAGCTAAGAGAGGAGAGGAACATCGGAGCTCAGAGAGAAAAGAAACGCTGGAGAATCTTAAAGAAGGTGGGAACATTAAAGAAGAAAGGATTGCGGATGGGAAAAAAAACTTAATTGGAAACCCTAAAAATGGGAAAAAATAATGACGAAGTTAAGTTTCCTTTACTATTTTATATTTTAGCAATGAAAATAAATAATTATTACTAAAATAGCTACGAAAATTGAATTCTGTCATGAAAATAATGATAAAAATTTAATTCTGTCGTTAAAATATAAAATAACAATGGATATTTAATTCTGTCTTAATGGGACTTAGTTTAATTGTTAAATTATGTTATTTTTTAGCAATGACAGGGCTAAGTTGGCATCGAAGGGGAGGTCGATAGAACCTTTGCCTCGTTGAGTTAGACACCTACAGAGACAGAAGAAGAGAAGTCGGAGAGTGGCGAAGAAAAGAGGCCGAGGAAGCGCTCGGAGCTGGTGGTGCGGCTGTGGCGGAGACCGTCCATGGTGGCGATGCGCTACATTTTTTATTTTTGCATTTGATATTTATATCAAAGGATGGCTTCAATAACTAAGAGTGAATAAAATTTGATTAAATTGAATAAATCGATCAAATTTAAAAATTTAATTCAATTATTTCAGAAATTTATTTTTAAAAAAATTAATTAATTTGATTTGATTTTAAATTTTTTATTTGATTAAATCGAATAAAACTAATTAATCAAAATAAAAAACAATAATTTAAAAATTATTTAATTAATTAATAAATCTTTTATAATATTTAAAAAATTAAATTAATTAATATTTTATTTATCGATTCAATTTATTCAATTTTTATTTAAAAATTTGATCGATTCGATTAGTTTAAAAAATTTTATTTGATTCAATTTTAATTAATTAGATTCAATTTCAATTTTAATCCAAAATACTCATCCCTATAACCTCATTTCTGTAAATCTCTACTTTAAGCATATTTTAAAGGCATTAATCTTAATAATTTTGAAATGAATCTCTTTTTTAACGAGACGGCACGGCCCAACATAATGCCAAGCCCAAACACTGAAGCCCAGGATTACCATCCAGGGAAATTAGGGTTTTAAGGACCCTCTCCTCACACTGTTCCTGCTCTCGTAGCTCTCCATAGCCATTTGGCCGTCTCACGGTTCGTTCTCCCAGTACTCGATGTTCTGTTATTCCAACTTCCCCATGCACTTTGATCCGCCATTCGTTGTCTTTGGTTTTTTAACAGTGGATCATTGCTCTAATTTTGATTCCTTCTTTTTTTGTTGTTGTTGAAAATTGCTTCTGTGTCTCTGTAGGGTTGAAAGAAGGAAGACGAACACGTTGAAAAAATGAGGTACTTTAAGATTCAATCTGTAATTTCTTTTAGATGCTGTTGTTGATTCTTTTTTGTATGCTTAATGCCAGGTTTTTTTTAAAAAAAAATATCTGTTACAATTTTTTGCTCGTATGTTGAATCTGCATTTTTCTTTTATATATTGCGCGGTTTGTCTGTTGCTTAGAAGTGGCGTAAATAGTTAAATTGTCTGAAGCATTTAGAAGAATCAATCACCTGTTGTCCAGTGTTCACTGTATCATTTGATCAGTCCGCGTGAGTTTCTTCCTTCTAAGATTCTTTTGTTGGTCATGGACTAGGTAATTGTGCAAGGATGGCTAAACTAATCGGTCGTAAAAATTTTCCAAGTGTTCTTTTCAGTTCTTATGTGTCTCAACTTTCAGTTTAATTTATTAACTGTTTTGTTTGTTAACCACAATACTTTTGCAATTTAGCTTGTAAGACAATCAGTTGACTACTTTTTGTTGTGTTAGATCATTTTTTTGCCTGCATATTTTGACTATTTTTGCTTCTAGGACTGCACTGTGTAGAAGTGCAACTTGTTTTTTGATTTTACTATGTTATTCCGAAGCTTCATGACTGCTTTTCATTGTAAAATTCCTTCGGTTTCTGTAAATTATTTTCATTGATTTTTATTTTCACAATTTCTTGTTTACTTTATTAGCAATACCGTCGCATTCTGGAAATTTGGCAGTGAACTATCAATTGTACTCATCATTTTACAGTTTCAGTGGTGCTCATGTACACTTTCATTCTTTTGTAATCATGCTGAGCTAACCTTTTGAAAATACTGTTATAATCACAGTAAGCTGCAGAGTGATGTTGTGAAGGAAGCTATCTCACAGATTGTTGCTGATTCTCGAGAGAAGAAACGTAACTTCACTGAGACAATTGAGCTGCAGATCGGCTTGAAAAATTACGATCCTCAAAAGGACAAGCGATTCAGTGGTTCTGTGAAGCTACAACATATTCCACGCCCTAAAATGAAAGTTTGCATGTTGGGTGATGCACAACATGTTGAAGAGGTATTGATATTGGAACATTTTGTTCTCCTCCTCCCCAGACAAATGATTCACGAGATTCTATGTTTATTCTTGTCTGAAGTCATTTGTGCATTATTTACCAACAAAGAAGTTGGATGGAAGGAAATGATGATAATGGAAAACTAGGCTGCATTTTTCCATCTGCTGTTTACTTTCGTGAACATGCATAAGAAGGGAAATGGAAGGATAGAAAATAGGCCCCTTTTATCTTAAGTTTGATTCCACACAAATGTTTGGCAGAAATGGAAGGAAAGAAAACATTCCTGCATCGAAATAATAGTATATCCGTAGTCTCACATGAAGAAACCCTGAGAAATAGTTTATTGTTCCTCTGGTGAACTACAACTCTAACAATATTGGTCTTATTGTAAAAAAAAGTACTTGGCTGAATCAAATCAATTTTATGTGTGCGATATGCTTGTCTTGAGCTAGATAACTTGTCTTCCTCTTGATCGGAGCCTGTTGAAAATAAACACAACATAGAAGTATAGTGAATTGATTTTTTATTTTTTTTCAAAATCTGAAGCTTAAACAATTGTCTTATTAATCTGTATGTGTTAGAAGTAAGTTCTTAATTTCAGTTTGCAGAATTCCAACTTCTCCAGTGCAAGATACTTTTCGACTTTGTATTCTTGAGGACCTGACTCAAGCATGTTGTGCTAATAATTTCTGTCACTTTCAGGCAGAGAAGATAGGACTTGATTACATGGACGTTGAGAGTCTGAAAAAGATGAACAAAAACAAGAAGCTCGTCAAGAAACTTGCTAAGAAATACCATGCTTTCCTGGCATCAGAAGCTATCATTAAGCAGATTCCTCGCCTTCTTGGCCCTGGTCTTAACAAGGCAGGCAAGCACTAATTCTTTTTCATTTGCTGGTGATCTGAGGAGAATAATTCTGTTTTGATTTTTCTATCTATTCTTGAACATGACTGAATACTACTGCACATGAAATAGTATCATATAAATTCTGCGTGCTCTTGTAAAAGCAAGATCAAATCCACATATTAAAAATCAATAATTACAAATCAACAATCTTCTTGAAGTGTATTTAAGCATGCGATGCAGAAATTTTAAGGATATGTTTTTTCATAATTATTTTAGTTGGTCTGACACCAAAGTAGCTTTGGACGGATGGAAATTATATTAACGTTTAATGCTTTATGCATCATAATGCAACATGTATTCACACCAATATTAAAACAAAACAATTGTGAGAGGACACTGGTTTACCCAGGGTTCCGTTATTTATTAACTCGCAAACATTGATCATATAGAAATTCATCGTATTTGCATAGATTCAATTAAACTATTTTTAGACTATGTTTGATTTGCTAACTGTTTATAGGAAAGTTCCCCACATTGGTTACTCATCAAGAACCTTTGGAGTCGAAAGTAAATGAGACAAAGGCAATGGTGAAATTTCAACTCAAGAAGGTCCTTTGTATGGGTGTTGCCGTTGCCAATGTCGGCATGGAGGAGAAGCATATTTTTCAGAATGTGCAAATGAGTGTCAATTTGCTCGTGTCTTTGCTGAAGAAGAACTGGCAAAATGTGAGTTGTCTCACTGTTGTCCCTGTTATTCTCATTTTGAACATTGTTTAGAAATTAGAAGCAACTGCACTAGAATTTTACTACTTTTTATTTCTCTAGTGCTTAATTTTAGATCATTATTCAGTTTGAGCAAACCAGTTTTCCATTTCCTCACTAAGATTATATTCCATTCAAGAGCACCTTTGATAAACAATGTATGTTTGCTGATCTCTCTGAAAAGTGTAATTACTGAAGTAATTGCCATTCAGAATTGAGGATAGTTCTCAGCTCTTTTGTTTTATGCTCAAAAGATCATCTAATTTTTGCAAACTAGTTGTGGGTTATTCATGTTTCTGAAACATTTTCTTGCACTTTGTGTGTGCCCCCACAGGTGAGATGCTTGTACCTGAAGAGCACAATGGGGAAGCCTTATCGCGTTTTCTAGGCGTTTTCGCAGATTATCAGTCACCAAGCGGATCGAAGTTCTTAGGTAAAAAGTTTTGGTTTATCAATCAGTATGCAAGGATAGATAGATAGATTACAATGAACATTGATTTCAGTCATTTTAATCTTGAGTTATCTTCAAAACCTATATTATGTTCTTGTTGCTTTGTAATAGTTTGTCGAACCTAACGAATCCTCACGAACTCGTTTCATTTGGTTGGATGGTTTGTAAACCGATTAATTTGTGGTAGATGATGCAACTTTACAATGATTTTCACGTTGGTGGAGATATCAATTTTCGTATGCTACTTCAGCAAAAGTTGAAATTCATCATCCAACGGCTTTATATAATTGGTTCCACGATCATTTGTGAGGAGGGATTTTCTTATGCTACAAATATCATTTAATATGCTTTAATGGTAGTATCAAACTGTATGATCTACTTACTATTCTGGAAAAAGGTGGAATCTATAACTTTAGCGGTTCCACACGATCGGTCTCACAATCATTTATGAGAAGGTAAATCGAGAAACTGTAGTTAGTTGATTTTGCCAGTGATCTACTTACTAGATCGAAGAACTGATTTTGTTATTTTATTTTTGATCGAGAATAACAGGACAGGTAAAATATAAACAAACTACTTGAGAATTAGACTGGTTCACAACTCAGCTCGGAATCTTAATTGTATCAACGGGATGGTTATTTGTCGACTCATTCAACGGGTTCAATTTGTAACCGGTCTATCTAAAGATGGGCTAGTTAAAAGTTGGGTCTCATATAAAATTGACGGCTCAATTGACGGTTAACTTCTATTTATTTTAAAATTTTAATTATTTAATAATGATTTTAATAGCATAGTTCAATATAAATTAATTTATTTTCTTAAAAAAGTTTTAACATTTTTATTAAGTGTCTAAATCTTTTTTACCGTGAGACTATTATATCTGTAACTTATTAAATTTGTTAATTTAATATTCGTAATAGGTTATTTATATGTCTTATTTTATTTTTAAAAATAAATTTATTAAATGATATAATTTATTTAATAATAAAATTATATATAATGAATATGATTATTGAATATGATTTAATTTATGTATATAAATAAATTATATATATATATATAAATATAATAATATTAATATTAAATAAAAAAATTATTGATATCAAAAAATGAAAATGATTTATTATTTGACTTTCCAACTTTTTGAAAACATATTAGAAGGAAAGTTGTAATTTTTAATAATAAAAGGATTATAATTTTTAATGGACAAGATAAAAAATTTTAATATCAAAGAAATTAATGAACTAGTGATTTTAATTTTCTTATAACCTAAATGAATAGATAGATAAAATTAAATAAATGTACAATTTTTTAAAATATTTTACACATTTATAAAATTTTAAAAAAATAAAATATTAATAATATTTTTGAATTGTCGAAAAATTCAATTGAATTGTTTTGAAGAACGATGATCACCTTGGACGATAAATTAGGTCGATATTTTTGGAACAATTGAATTAGCAATTTCGAATGATTGATTTCGAACAGCCAATTTTGAATTATAATTGAATCTATTGAAAATGTGATATACAAAAAAATAAAAGATTCTTTAGAAATTAGAGTGTTTCATTTTTATTGACAAAAATAATTCATTTCAACTTAAACATATATACAAATCTCTATATTACAAATTTAATGATTCCTTTTTAATAAATATCTTTTTTTAATGAAATCTCCATATTACTAAAATATCTTTAATGAATCTCCGTATTCACATTTTGAAGATTATAAATAAAATTTTAAAATTTTTTAACAACTGAGCATAATAAGTATAGTAAGGGCATCTTTAATAGGGGATATTTGATAATGATATTTTAAAAAAAATGATAATCCCAGTAGCCACATCTCTGGGGATGATCAGCCCGGTCCCACGGAAGTTTCCCACCGACCACCAGGATAAATCGGGAAGCGCATATGGCGGTCAATCCAGATGCCTAGCATTCTTTAATTGCGTTCCTCATTTGGAAGAAAATTCCTGCAAATACGCCGTAGCTGAGGATCGAACCGTGAGTCCCTGAGTTACAATCTGGATGTCCTACCGTTGCATTATTGCCCCGCGGGTCCCTGATAATGATATTTAAAGAAATATCTCCATGTATAAAATATCTCTTATTAGGGCATCTCCAATAGGGGATATTTGATGGGGATATCTGAAGAAATATCCCTATATATCAAATAGAGGGGATATTTGTGAGGAGATTTGAAATCATCGAGCAAAAAGTTTTGCCTGGTGATTTCCAATTATTTTATTATAAAAAAAATATAATAATTAGAATTAAATAAAAATGAGATAGTAGGTATATTTGATTATTTGAGGCCCAATTATTTTATTATTTGGAAGTGAGATAGGGATAATAGGTGGGACCCATAAATATTTGGTTTGTGATATATTTGATCGGTAATTTGGAGAAAACTCCCCAAAGCAAAACTCATCGTTGTTGTCAGTCCCCAGGCATGAATTCCTTTGCATGCAATCCCCAAACGTTTGTTTCAACTCCCCATTTAACGAATTTACAAATATACCCCCTTTCACTCGTCTTCTCCCCTTTTCCCACCGGCTACTTCTCATCCTCCTTTGATATTTGAAGAAAGAGATATTTGATTGATAATGTGGATGTGAGGACCACAAATATTTAGATGAAATATCTAATAGCATTGTAGATGCCCTTAGAAGGGATATTTGAGAGGTGATTAGAAATCACCGGACAAAAGTTTTGCCTCGTGATTTCAATATTTTTAATAATAAAATATTAATAAAAAAATTAATTGAAAAGAAAGATATTAGGCTAGGGAAGTTAGGGTAGTATTTGTTATTGATTTATTATTATTATTATTTTTTTAAAAATTAATTAATTAATGATTTAATTATTTACGTTGCCAACGTTCAATAACGTTGCCAAATTGAACATTGTCAACATTCAATTTTTGGAACGATGGGACTTATAAATATTTAGTTATGATATTTAATTATAATATTTGAAAGTGAGATAGTGATAATAGGTGGGATTCATAAATATTTGATTTGTGGTATATTTGATTGTGAAAATTGAGATATTTGATGAAAGTGATGTTTGAACGTATATATTGTGTCAAAAAATAATATTTGATCTCCTCGGAACATAACGCAACGGTAACGGTAAGACATTTAATAATTAATTAAATCTTTTGAATCTAAACGATAACACATTACAGATATTTTTCTTTTAAATTGAAAAATTTTGAATAAGAAAGATCGTCTATAGTTAATTAGTTTTATATTCATGGCAAATGAATTTATTAATTTATTTACTAGAAGAAGGATACTATTGGACAAGATCCAACCGCTCGAATACTCTCTCATCGAACGGTTATAAATAGCGATCCGCGTGCTCTAATCACGACCAATGGCTGTCTCTCATATTTCCCTATAAATAAACGAAGCCGTCCCATCAACCACCGCTTCAAGCAGCAACTTCGTCTCCGCTTCTGTTAACCTACCTCTTTCTTCGATTTCCCCTCGTGGAGCTCTGAATCTTCGACGCAATGGCTGGGAGGGGGAAGTCGATCGGCTCCGGTGCAGCGAAGAAGGCCACGTCGAGGAGCAGCAAGGCTGGGCTCCAGTTCCCCGTCGGCAGAATCGCCCGGTTCCTCAAGGCCGGGAAGTACGCGGAGCGCGTCGGCGCTGGTGCTCCCGTATACCTCGCCGCCGTCCTTGAGTACCTCGCCGCTGAGGTAAGCTTTTTCCCCATGTTTTTTTCCCACTTTATCGCTTTGCCCTTTTCAATTTCCAGTTCGAGAATTCTTTTTTCCCCTTTTCTGTCTCTCGTAACAATTCTGAAATCTAGGTTGCTTTTGGTTGAATTATTCATCCCGATCGCGTCGTGAATCGTCTATGTGTTCCTGATCTTACCGTTCCCTTGTTATCGTTTTATTATTATTTTGCTTCTATCTGAAGCGTTCTATCCGATTAGGTTTTGGAGCTCGCTGGGAATGCTGCGAGGGATAACAAGAAGACAAGGATCGTCCCCAGGCACATTCAACTCGCAGTGAGGAACGACGAGGAGTTATCGAAACTTCTGGGAGAAGTTACGATCGCCAGCGGCGGCGTGATGCCCAACATCCACAATCTACTCCTTCCTAAGAAGGCAGGCGGCTCTTCTAAGGCCGCCCCTGGAGACGATGATTAAAGAGATTCTTCAATCTCTTGCAGGCTGGCTTTGGATTGAAGATCTGGGAATCCTATTGTGCATTATGATTTTGCTTTTGTGATTTTTGTAGTTTTTGTGAATGTATCATCTAAACTCGAGCCTTGCCATTATTATTATCGTCTTGGTGCCGCTATTTGTGGCCTATTCAACTTTGTATTGTTGTCGAGCACCCCCATCGACTTGATATTAACTCGTATGTTGTCGCAACGATAGTGAAATGAGATCTATAGCGAAATGAGATTGTAGGGTTTATCTTTAAGGGCAACTCCAATCAATACCCCAAAACCCAAATTTGGTGTAAAATTTACATCAATTTCCTCCAACCAATACCCCAAAGGACATCACCAAATTTGGTGATGAATTTGGTGATGCACTGTAGCATCACCAAATTTGGTGATGTCAATTATTTAATTATTTATTATTATTATATAATATAATTAAATATAAATATAAAAATAAATATAAAATAATATATATTATTGTATTTAAAAATAAATATAATATATATTATTAAATATCATAAATAAAAATAAATTTATAATTATTTATTATAAATATATTATTAATTATTTATTATAAATATAAATTAAATGTATATAACGCCTTATTTTAATTTTATTATGCATATTTATAATGATTTAATTTATTATAAATTTTATTTATAATATATTTAATATATTATAATTATATTTATACATTATTTAATTAATTTTAAAACATATATAATAAAAATTTTAAAAATTTAATATGCATAAATGTAATAAATATTAATTTTAAATATAATAATAAATTATAAATTTATAATTATAAATATTATTAAAAATATTAAAAATAAAAATCATGTAATAAATATTAAAAATAAAAATCATAATAATTATAAATTTAAAAAATTAACTTATTAAATATAAATAAAATATTAATTTTAAATATAATAATTATCATAAATTAATTATTAAATTAAAATATATATCGATAATTAAATTATGAATGAATGAATAAAAATAAATAGAATATTCTAAAGAATATTCCTTTTTAGTGTAAAATGGTGTGAGTGGGTTGGAGTTGAAATAGTGTTTGGTGTTAAAATTGCACTATTTTGGTGTGAAAATGACACCAAATTTGGTGATATGGGTTGGAGATGGTCTAAGTGGTAAGCACGTAGATATACGATGTTTTGGGTTCGAGTTTTTTAGTAACATGTAGTTGTTGATTGAAGTTGTTTTGATAGTAGATTCGTATTAACATAGTGGTATTGTATTTCTAAAAAATTCTTTAAGGAATTTTTTGATATGGGATTATTTTGATACTGAGGTTGATCATTATAAAAAATTTATTTAATATAATTTTTTTTTACAAAAGGTGAAATTCGACACTTTAGTGGTTTTATACGATCGGTTTCATGATTATTTATGAAGAGGTAAATTGAGAAATTACAGTTGGTCACGATGTAAGAGAGTATTATCTGATTTTGTTAGGATTCGAATCCTTGTCCTTTTTTATAAATCTGTTACGTTGTAATTAACTTAGCTATGTCTTGGGGGTTTATCTAATATAATTTTAATTCAATTGTAGTTTTTTAATTTAACTTTTTATATATGATCATGGAATTGATCGTGTGAAATTGTTATGATGGTGAATTTTATATTTTTGCAAAAGAGATTGAACGGAGAAAGGCTTTAGTTCAAATTTTAAACAACCTTTTTGACATTTTATTTGTATTATTATTATTATTTTTTGTTTAAAAAAATTAAATGGATGTCTACTATTTGTAAAGCGGTCAAATGAGTTTTTATTTTTAATTAAAGTCACATGGACATGATTATATGTTGAAAATATCTTTTGATTTAACGTTCTTGTAGTAGTTACAACGGGTACACGGAGCTAATGTAAATTTAGGGGGTGTTTGGTTTTAAGTTGTATTTTTTCAACGGAAAGTTGGGATTGAAAATATGTAAATGTATAGTTGGGTTGAAAAAAGGTTGAGAAAATGTAAATGTAAATGGAGTGTTTGGTGAATATGAGGTTGAATTGTATTTTGGATGTCCATTTACTTATTTACCCTTACTAAAAACTTGAAAAAATTCTTATATATTTTTTACAAGGGTAGATGTGTAATTTGAACTTTCAGGTTGGCAAAAAGGACCTCCATAGGTCCTTTTTGCCAACCCCCAATTTCCAGTTACCCCAACCTCATATGTACATTCACCATCTAAACTCAAACACCCATATGATGTCCATTGCACAAATTTCGAAAACTCAATTGAACATTTACATCTGGGGAACCTTAAACCAAACACCCCCTTAATGTGGGTAGCTATCATAGGTACAAGAGGCGGAGCTAATGTAAGTTTAATGTGGGTTGAAAAAAAAAAATACATGAAATTTAAAAAATATTTCAGGAATAAAAATATACTTATTAAATGATGAATTAATTAGAGAAAAGAGAATGTCAAGTCAAAGTCTATTAGAACAGGAGCTAGATGAAAAATGATATGTAACATAAAAAAAGTCTAATATGAAATTAACATGATACACTCAATTATATGTCTGTGTATCTCATTGCATGGATGTGGAATCTACTGCATGCAGTGTGTCATGTTGATTTCATGTTGGACTTTTTCATGCTACCTATCATTGCTCTAGATAAATAGATATATTTATATTGAAATTGATTTTTTTAATTAATTTATAGTGTTCCATTATAATCCATCAAAAATAAAAAATTTATATAATTATCATATTGATTTATTCTATAATATTATTTGTATATAATTTTAAAAGTTAAATGATCTTCTATGATATTATTGATATATAATTTCAAGAATTAAATGGTTATTAAATTTTTTTATAGTTTATTTGTACTCACAAAATTTATTTTTATTTTTGATAAAAAAACATTGATACAACTACTTAATTTTATCCATAAGATTTCTTACTTGATCAATTTAAAATAATTATTTTATGATACTTTATGATTATAAAATTTTATATATGTTTTATTTTATTAATTATATTATATTAAAGTACAGACAAATCAAATCTAGTTAAATAATATAAAAATATTAATATTTAAGTTTAAGTTCGAAAAATATATGTGACATTTAAATTTTATTAGAACTTTGAAAATATTAATAATTTTAGCTCGAGCTTGGTTCTATTTGTTTGAACTTCGATTCAAGCAGAATTAAATTACAATTTGAAATGACTTAAATTTGGCTCATGTATGACTCGTATACAATAGAACAACATATTATATATTTGAATTCGGCTTGAAAAAATTATCGAACATCGAATTTGACTCAAATTCCATAATTTCAAATACAAATCAAATATTTTTCAATTCGGTTAGAAAAGCTTGAGAACATGTGCAATTCGTTTTCACCCTAATTGCCTACACTGAATCAATATTTTAGCTCTGCCCTAGTTACAACTTGTAGAAGCTATCGTGTAGCTACTATAATGTGTAGAATCTATTCAGTAGCTGCTACAACATGTTTAGGATGAGTTTAAGATTTAGGATTTGTACCGTGTAGAAGTTATAGATTAGTTGTTACACTATATAGAAGTTATTTAGTAGTTGCTATAGTGTATATAAGCTACCCATTAATTGTTACAACGTATATAGGAGAGTTTAGGTTTTACACCGTGTAAAAGTTACTCAGTAGTTGTTACAATATGTAAAAACTATCAAATAACTGTTAGAATATGTAGATGCTACCCAATAGCTGTTATAATGTGTTTAGGATGAGTTTAAGATTTAGAATTTTTGAACAATATTATATCAAAATACTAATCATCAATTTGGTCAAAATTATTTAAATTTTATCAAAATTATTTTAAAATAGTTATAGAAGTTATTTTGCAGATGCTTCAACCCTGAACTTTAAACTCACCTTAAATACATTGTAGAAATTATCGGATAATTTTTATACATTGTAGCAGTTATTCAGTAGCTTTAAAACTCTAATCCTAAATTTTAAATTCAACCTAAATATGTTGTATAATATTAAGTAGCTTCTATACATTGTAGTAGTTAATGGATAACTTCTACATATTATAATAGCTATTTAATAGTTACTACAAGCTTCGCTCGATCAATAAGTATTTTCAAAATAGAATCATATATGAGATGCTCATTTGATTTTTATTTTTATTTTTAAAAATAGGGCATCCATTTAATGTTTCTTTTAATTTGGAGTGCCTTTTTTATTTTGTCAAAAGTTTTTTTTTTAGGTTTTACTATCTGATAAATTTGAAGTGTTTATGTATATTTAGAGGTTGGATTTTAGAATATTCGTTCCTTGGGATTTGAATTTTGAACTTTTTTTTATTTCTCTAAGTGCCTTGTCATTACATCACGGAATTAATTTTTGATATTTTAGATCCCACATCTACGGGTGTTATAATATTTTTATTTGATAACATTTTATTTTATTCTTTCAGTTATATTGTTTCTTAATAATTTTGGTTAAAACGGTTAGATAGTTTTAACATGCTTAAAATTTTAAAATAATACATCTTTTGTGTTCATTGGATTGGATGAAGAATGAGTTTGGATAAGGTAAAAACAAAAATATTATTAAAAAGTCTCAATCCAAATCCCATCTGAATCCGAAATTAACTTAAAATCCTAAATCCGAATCCATATAACCCGCCTAACTCAAATTTTTTTTAATTATTTTTCTCGATAATTCTTCATTTTTATCTTAATATTTTATCATCATCATATTAATATTACATAAATCATCTTAATTTTTAAAATAAAAATTAATTTAACCCCTAAAAAAATCTCTTAAACCCCTGAAATCTAAATTAACCTGGGTCGACTTGAACCCCACTAGAATTTAAGCCAATCCAAAATTTCCGACCCTAACATATTTTTTTGAATTGGGTCATATCGGATTGGCAGATCCGATCAATTTTTGACACCCTTATGTTCATCATAGACTCTAAAGTTTTTTTTTATTTGCATAGAAGAAGCTTATCTAATATTTTTTTTGTTATCTAGCAATTTTATCATCGAAGAAGTTCATTTTTGTTATCGAAAACTCATTCTATACTCTTATTTATGTTGTTTGAGTATTGAAAGGTTATCTAGTGATTTTGTTCAAAAATATTATGTTCAAATTCTTAATATAAGACCTCTAATGTATTCCTCGTAGGTTCTTGAGTTATTTTATGATTGCTTTCGGGGTATAATTGAGTTGGTTAGGAACAGACCTATTGAAGTGGACAAGAATCAAATCTCGACAAAGCCGAGATAATACCTTTCCCGTAGTGGTCAACTGCAGCTTCTCGATTTACCTCCTCACAGATGATCGTAAGACTAACTGTGTGGGACTGTTGAAGAGTTATTCTATGATTTCCTCTCTCTTTAAATCTCTAGCAATTTTAGTAACCCTAAAAATTGTCAAGAGCTCAAAGTAACTTAATAAAATGATTACTCATATAGTATCAATAATTACTAATGCAGAAAAAAAATGCCAAAAATTTTAAAATGGTAAAACAACAAGTACTAATAATATTCAGCAATAAGCATGCGTTTCACAATTTTTTTATAAGCCACAAGATCGATAGATAGGTTTGAACAATCAATCGATAGGTTTGAACAGTAAGCCTAACATTCATACAAACACCACAAACTCATTGATACAAACTATTATGCAAACACAAGTTAAAACAAGCTCACCAGTAGAGGTCTCCTACTGCATATAGATCAGAGAATACTGCAGCTCGAGAAGCACTTACCGCACTTACCCTGATGGCTGCCTTGTTCCGGCGAAAGGCCAGTGTTTTTGGTGGGACTTCCGCTCGCATCATTTGAAGATTCAAGCCGATTCCTTGTTCCCTTCTCCTGTAGGAGACCAGATTTCATTGAAGAAGATATCATCATTTGAAGATTCAAGCACGGAAACAGGTTTAACCATGTGCATTGGTGTATTTGCGAATGAAGGTTAGCAAAACATAGATCAGTTCGTTATATGTTGGCTGAAGAAGAAAGAGAAGTTAAACGCTACATAGTTCCATTTACGCGCACAAGTAGCATGAGGCAACACCATGCTTATAAGAGAGGACTGACCTGGGTATATCATAAGATTAAGCAACAAGTGGTATCATATGTGAATTTCATATTTCCCCTTTTGGTTCAAGCCAAAAAACAAAACCATGAGTGTTTAGTGGTCTAAAGTGGATAATATCATATATCATTATTGTGAAGATATGTGAATTCCATTGAGCAACAAAAGGCGTATTAGTAATGATGACTAAATGTCTATTAAACGACTTCTAGTTATGTTGAGTGACTCGGTGAAGACTTCTAGCACACAGACTTAGCTTTACGCAAAATATGGTTAAGATCCATGCTAATAAAATTTAAGAAACTATTTGATGTCTATTGTGAGAGCCTAACACAATCACTTGGCAATTCCTTTTTTCAAAAATGAGTACAGAAAAATAAAATAAAAATTCAAGCTACAAAGAGCATAAAATCCATGTTAATATGGAATTTAGAAAAAAAGGACATCAATTCTGGAAGGAAATTCATTACTAGCTACACTACTCTAATAACCAAATAAGTAGTATGTATTACCTACCGGCTACCAGCCAAGAAATGAAAACCATCATAACACTACCTATGTGCCATAAAAAAATGACTAAGTTAATGCCCTTACTTGGTCATCATAATTTTGATGAATTCTTGATAGTTGATTTGACCATCACCATCAGTATCCGCCTCACGTATCATCTCATTGACCTCGTCATCAGTTAGCTTCTCTCCAATATTTTTCATGACATGGCGAAGTTCAGCAGCTGAAATGAACCCATTTTGATCATTGTCAAATACCCGGAAAGCTTCCTTAAGCTCCTCCTCTGGGCTAGCTTCCTTCAACTTGTGAGCCATCATATTAAGGAACTCCTTAAAATCCATTTCTCCACTGTCATCTGCATCAGCAACTTTAATCATCTCTTTAAGTTCGGCCTCAGTAGGATTCTGTCCCAATGCTCGCATTACATTCCCAAGTTCGCTGGTTGTGATGTTGCCTGTTCAAAGCAGAAGAAACTAGGTTCATCACTAACAATGGAAAAATCCCTTCTTCATGTTACACAATCAGAAGAAACTGGTGTAATAGGTAAAACATAACTGTGTTATACCTAAAAATTTTAGCTAAGCAATGTTGATGACCGTTGTACCCCCAAAAAACTCACGAGTACTCACACTAAAACAATTACTTATGAAACACAGCTAAGCACAAGTTGTATGCATTCTACTAGCACAATAAACCTTTCATTATTCTGTTATTGGAAAAACTAGACTTGCGAGTGGGAAAAAACATAGAGAATAGAAACTATCAAGACTACTATCGATATTTGTTGGATAACAACTTAACCCCAAACCCCAATTTTCTATTTCAATTTATCTATGCATAACCAAATAGACCAACCTTAATCTTTAAGGCTGTGCTTACTTTGGAGGAGGAGATAGAAGGGAAATGGAAAAGAAGTGAAGAGAAAAGAGGGGGAAAAATGAATTGCATTAACTTAATCACTCTCTATGTATTTTTCCTCATTTACTTAGAAGGAATTGAATGGAAAGAATCTCTTTCTCACAAAGTTATTGAAATTGGTGGAACTAAAGTAAAGGAAAATGTAATTAAATACCTCCTCTATTTTCCTCCAAGTTAAGAAGCGAAATCAATCGACTTATTTCATATATATATATTTTTTCATTTCTCCTATTTTCATCCAAGTAACAACATAAGAAAATGTCATAATTTATACAAGAACAACAAGCATTGTTATGCATATAGATCTTATCCCTCTTAAGAAACAACACGTATTATATATTTCAAAAATATCATCTACTGTAGTAACCATTAACTCGCAACTCTCATATTTAGGCAAACTAGTCCACAGGAACTTAATCAACCCCCTTTGTTTTCCACATGGAAGTTAATCGCATTGCTCAAGGCAGTTACCGCAACAAGAAGGGATTCAGAAACCTAATGTCGCAGGAGATTGATGCTTAACTGAGTGCAAGCAACATCACAAAAAGAAGCGTTCTCGGCTATGACTAAAATGTGCCAAGAACAAGAGTAGACCGTGCCCCCAAAAGAGAAAGGCTAAGTCAAACAAAATGAAGGATTTTTATCGCATTATACCTAGCAAAGGATGAAGCATCAATCGGTTCCCTAACATGAGCATCAAAGACAGAGTAGAGAGAAGAGGCGGCGGCGCCCGACCTAATCAAGCACTACAACCGAAATCCACTATGAAAGAACCGCTCACGAAAATGAAAGATCGAAATTCGCCCAAAAAGCCGAACTTGCCAAACACAACGGCGGCGACGGAAAGAAAAACCAGACGAATCGAGCAGAACAGCGTCAAAACCCCTAATTTCGTACAAATTCGTGAGCAATTGGGGGTTCAGTAGCAGGAAGAGAAGACCAACCGTTTCCATCCTTGTCGAAGAGGCTGAAGGCCTCCCTGAACTCGGCGACCTGCTCCTCCGACAGCATCTCCGCCATGACTTTCCTGGTGGAGCGCTGGGCACGAGGAATTTGCCTCTGCAACCAAAACGGCGCGACGACAAAATCCAGCGAGGAGGAAGACCACAACAAGGTCGAATTCTATAAATCGCTGCGAAGCATCCGATTCCAAGTGAGGAAGAACAAGGCATTTACTTTATCCAGCAAGTTCATAAATAAATAAATATTTTATTTTTAATTCATCAAAATTGCTTTAAATGATATCTTTACAATTTTTTTAATAAAAAAAATATGATTCTCAAACGTTTCGATATAATTCTTCGAATTTTAAAACTCTAAAAAGAATTACTTTGATTATCTTTACTAATTTTGGATGATCAATTTTCGCCGACAAACACGGAAATAAGAATTGTTATAATAAATATTAGCTTTTGTAGAGAGGGTAGTTGACAGCTCAGGATAGATTCTCAATTTTTTTTTAATTTAAATTTTAAGTTTTTCGAATCGATTAATTTTTGAAGATGATTAATTTAATTTTATAAATTTTTTTTATCGATTATATAAATTCAAAAAGTATTCAGGTTTAAATCACAAATAATAATTACTTTGTTAAAAAAGAATTCATCGTTTAAAATGTCATACTCCATTTGTATATTAAATAATTATATTTTATATATAGTTTTTTCTATTAAATAGATAATATACTTAGTCCAATGGATTTCTGCTAATGACCCTACTTTTGCCCGTTTGGGAGACTCAATTTTGCCTCTGAGATATAGCTGAGTTTGTTACAATAGAGTAGACTTGTAGAAAAAAATAAAGATTCGAATCTTGATGAAGTCGAGCAATACTCTTCTTCGTCGTGATCAACTGAAATTTCTCGATTTACTTTTTCACATATGATCATGGGACTGACCCTATGGGATTTCTAGGATGGCGGATTCCATCTTTTTACAAAAAAAAAACAAAAAAACTCAATTCTTGCTTTTCATACAATATAAAATGATAGAGAATAATTAGAAAAAATGAAAATATATGAGTTTTTTAGAAAAAAAAAGGGCTTACATTTTCAATGGAATGATTATTTAATATGATCGCGACATAGATCTTACGGTGACAAATTCACTCAATATTTTTTTTTAATTTTTTTAGAATTTAAGGTTTAAATTTTAAGATTCTTAGATTAAATTCTATTAAATCTGATTTTTAATTTTCACATAAAAAATAAAAATTAAAAAAATAATAATTTTAATAGTAAAATTCATGAATTATATATAAAAAGAAATGATATATTGGGCACCCTTGTGAGCATCGAGTATATATATTTTTTTATTTTCACTTTTTTAAAATTAAACAATAAACCATGAATCCAAAAAAAAAATTTAATTTTTTTAAATTTGGTATCGAGATGGTGCTTATAATGGTTGGTATTCACAGATAATATTGGCATATTAAAATCCTCTAAACAATCTTTTGATTTATAAATTTGAAGAATAAGTTATATATATTTAGAGGTGGACCTCTAAATGATTCATATATATTGAGATTTAAAATTTGATATTTTTATTTATTTTCTTAAATATTTTATCTGTATCTAATAAAGAATATAATGTTCAGTACTCACTCTTGATTTATCAAATTTCTTATTTAATTTGATTTTTTGAACTTTCTATCTACCTCCATCCTCTCATATATATGCTATGTATTTTCTAATGCACATAGTATCCAGTACGTGTCGAGATGAATTGGAACACCCGAAAGTGATCGGGGTGCTTACACACCTAGTCGCGAACGAGTGTTGCGCACAAGAAGATGTGCAGAGTATCTTTATCTTTATATATATATATATATACATCTTATATTGTACATCGTGATTATTTAGTGTAATTTTTTTAAATCATGAATTTCTGAATTTTAAATCTTAAAAAAATTTTAAAAAATATATATTAGGTGCTCATGGATGTAAAATATAAGGTGTGTGACATAACAAATACTTATATAAAGAATAATGATGAAGTTAGCCTGAGTGATCTACTCAGGCTTTGGGCCACAAGCGTGGACATTGACGTCATCATCTCGGATTGTCTTTGTTTTTCTCTAATGTTACGGATAACGTGTAGTATCCTATCAGTCCGATTCAAGTTCAATCCGAGATCGAATTCGCTCCATATTCGGCATAATGAGTTCGCCCGAGTCGACTCCCCTCTTTCGACCAGGAGCCCACCGAGCCGATTTCCTATTCGGCCTTCACCGAGCTGACTCCCCTTCCTTAGTCTATCCTTTCTCGGTCGACTCCCTATTCGGTCCTTCAATCAACCGAATAAACCATTTGATCCTACCTTGAACCGAATCGCCAATCAAAGCTATAAGCCACCGAGTAATCCATGCGGATTCGGCCATATACTCCATACCGATTCGGCCATGACGGCCATATCCCCATTCGGCCGAGCCAAATCACCATTCGGGAACATCACATCAAGTCCCCATTCGACCATAGCGGCCATGTCGCCGTTCGGCCATGTCGGCCATCTCATTCCACCGAGTTGAATCACCCAAGTGACCTCACATAACATGAGCCTATGGAAATCTCGACCTTTCTCGCCCGATTCTTGAGCCTCTGGTCGACCACATGGTCGACCACACAAGGCCTGGTCGACCACGTGGTTGACCACACAAGGGCTGGTCGACCACTTGGTCGACCAGGGCCCATCAGTCGACTGATCACTAGTCATCAGTCGACTGGACCTTCATCAGTCGACTGGACCTTCATCAGTCGACTGCCCATCATTCATCAGTCGACTGGATCCTCATCAGTCGACTGATCATCAGTTATCAGTCGACTGCTATCAGCCTCACACGTCCATTCGGTCTGCCCATTAGCCGAAGCGCCTATTCGGCTATATCCCCATTCGACCGAATCACCAGCCGGCTAATACCCTTGCCCTTCGAGCCCTTCATCAAGCCGAATCGCCGAATCACCCTACAATACCCTGGTATGTCCCATCAGAACTGCTGACAAGCTCACACCCTCATTCATTACCGCCATCCCTCTGACTCCCACGTGGGTCATGACAAGGCGTCTGCTTACCGGCGATGGGACAAATATCTCAATTGTTCCTGACGCCTCATTAATCGTGATGAGACTCCTCCTAATGATAACGTGACAGGTACACGTTCATCTCTTCTTAAAACGACCACTCCCTCCTCAACAGGTAACTTCTTCTCCGCTCCTCAACGCTCAAGTTCTCCTTACGGTTTTTCTTCTTCCTCTCGCCGTTATTGACTTGAGCGTCGGAATGGTCGCGCCAGAGCACCCCTCTGACCTTCCTACTCACGCTTACTGTGCTTTCAGATGCCTTGGAGCCAGCAGCGCTCCAGATCCCTTCCTGTGCCTCTATAAAATTTTCTTTTATTCCTCTATAAATCCCAATTGATTTCCCGCTCAATGTCCGTTAGACCCTCGGACTACAGTTAGTGTAGAGGTGAACGTGGTATATATATAATTCTCAACTGTGACTTAATTGACTTAGTCACAGAGAGTTCTACGAAGTAATTTTCTATGCGGTGAAGTTGTCACCTTTTGACTCAAGTTGACTTAGCAGAGAGTTCCACTAGAGTAATTTTATATGTGGTGACGGCGATAGAAATTTAAAATAAAATTTCTAAGCACCAAGAAAATTAAAATAAATCCAGAAAAATGCCGGAGGAGAAGAACAGAGAGATATAATCCAAACAACCGTTTACTTGCGCGGCAGGTAAACTACTACGATGCCCTGCAATCCCTGCCAAGTCAACTGCGACGGCCTCGTCGCCTACTCAAAATTCACGTGCGTCGGGATAAGAATGGCGTTGACATTTATATTATTATAATGAGAATATTGCAGAAATATTTGAAATAATATTTATTCTTATTCTTATTTATTATTTTATAATTGGATCGACGGAGAAACTTATTTATGCGCATTAATTACTTCCATAGCAAGAGAACCGTGCTCCTCTCACTCGCTCCTTTGCTCACCGCTTCGAGAAAAATTCACGGACTCCACAGCTGACCGTCGAGCGGCCTAGCGAAGCACGGTCCTTTACACTCACCTGTGGTTTCAGGATCCCGACCGCAGCGTTGTGGTCCTCCGCCGGCGGCCGAGAGGCGGTGTTGGTTTGCGGAGCTCGCTATGGCGGTAGAAGACGGAAAGGCGGCGAGGGCGAAGGCGGAGGGAAAGGCGTGGGGGTTTTGCCGGTTTCCCTTCTTCGGCAGCGGTTCGGGGAGTGGCGGGGGTTCGGCGTCGTCGTCGACCACGAATTCTTCGACGGCGCTCAGCCTGACGCACCGCCGCCACCCTCGATCGTCCGGGCGGAGCCAGGTGGGGCAGCGGGAGGGGGCCGCTTCGCGGCGAAGCTCCGGCGCGGGATCGGTTTCGTCGGTGGCCAGGTCGCTGCTGCCCACCAGGCGGCGTCTCCGGCTCGATCCATCCACCAAGCTCTACTTCCCTTGTGAGTGCTTGCTCTGATCCCTATTTTTCGGGTTCCTCTTCTCGATCTTTGATTCTTCTTCCTCTTGGATCTCGAATGAGGCTTAGAAACGAGTGACCTTCGTATGTCCTTCTCGAACTTTCGCGGTGATCGAAGGCCTTTCCTCTTTTAGCTAGTTTATTTTGCTTGGAATTTTATATCGTCCCCTTTGAATCCAGCTTTGATTCACCCAAAATAGCTTCTGTTGCTTGCACTAGAAGAACACCTGCTATGATGAAAAATTGAGATCAAATTGTTGCACACTGCACTTCGTAATATATCGATCTTCCCTTTTCTAGCTATCTACCCTTTTAATCATTTGATGCGAATTACATATAATCTTACGATCTTGTAGTTTACTTTCTTTCGGACCTGCTTTATTTGGCTCTTAAGATGCCAAATTCTGATTCTGATAGCAATTTCCTGTGGGGTGTCATTCAATGTTTTGCTGGTTTGCTTCAACAAGCCTCTGTACAATATGCTATTGTTTCTATAGCTCAATTAAGATGCTTTAAAATGGCTGAATTGCTTGGCTGTAGAGTGTGATGCTCGATCATCTGAAGCTTTCAGTTGAGGAATTTAGTAAAACTTCAGTTAATGTGTTAATATCTCAGCAGATTGATTATCAGCTTGCATGTTGTTCATGTTCATGGATACGGACCTTTGGTTTTCAGGAGAAGAATCTTTTGAGGATCAATCTTTTGATCTGGTGAAAGAAAGAAAAAATAATATTAGACCTCCATTAGAGATTTAGTTTCTACCTCAATATGTATATTAACTTTGGGAAACTCTCTCTCAGAATAGATCTTGTGGTTATTTCATATGACATTTCTGATGCATGTCATTTTGTTTGAAGATGAACCTGGAAAACAGGTCCGAAGTGCAGTCAGGATCAAGAACACCAGCAAATCACATGTGGCTTTCAAGGTCTTTAGCTTTTACTTATCCTTCTCTCTTATATGACGCATTAAGCAGACTAGTTTCAAACATATCCAAGCTTCCTTAATTCCATAATCTTGGACAAATATTGATTATTCTGAGTGGACTCAGTTTCAAACAACTGCACCAAAAAGTTGTTTTATGCGTCCTCCTGGAGGTATTCTTTCGCCCGGGGAGAGTATTATCGCAACTGGTAATTTTGTGTTCCACTTTGCGTGTACTAGATTTTGTTTCCCTAAGGGATTAAGTAACCATCTTTGCTTAATGACACATTATCCTGGGTCTCAGTATTCAAGTTTGTTGAGCAACCAGAGAACAATGAGAAGCCGATGGAACAAAAGTGCAACGTTAAGTTTAAGATCATCAGTTTGAAGGTGAATGGTCCTACAGAATATATTCCAGAGCTGGTAAGTTTACTCTTTCCTTCCCATTTCAACTTGATTTTAGAATGTTATCATTGAATGACTATATATAAAAACAAGCCCCTTTATTTTGTATTTTAATATCTATCAAATTGGAAAATAGAAATGTATCATCACTTTTATTTTGCTTGCTCCTTCTATTTTACTCAAATACACAAACATATCATTGGATAATACATCTTTTAAGTTATATAAATCACAATGACATAGATACTTGGACTTGGTTGAACAAACTGAGTGATCGTTAAATGTAGCATATTTCAATTATGTCATCATCCAAGTAGACGGACATTAAGTTTTGAAGATGAAAGAACAAAAAGAAATGATGAAAATGTCAGAAACTCAATGAGCATATGGAACTTATTCATGTGCTTGTGACAATTTTACTTCCGAGCTGAGTCCAATAACCTTTTGTTCATACAGTTCGACGAGCAGAAAGATCAGGTTGCAGTGGAGCAAATATTGCAGGTTGTTTTCCTGGATCCAGAACGCCCTTGCTCTGTAAGTCAAACTCCAAATACATTGTCCTCACAGCTCACATTAATGTTACCACATAAGTTACTAAATGGTTCATGGCATACATGGGCAAAATCTTGTCGAAGCAAATGGACAAGTTGAAGAGGCAGCTAGCCGAAGCTGAGGCTGCGATCGAAGCACGCAAGAAGCCTCCGGAAGATTCAGGCCCTCGGATTATCGGGGAAGGACTGGTTATAGATGAATGGGTACATATGATTCAGACTCCTCACTTGGTTCTGTTTCCAGTCACCTTCCTCTTTTACATGAATTTTCTTGCACTTCAATTTTCAGAAAGAAAGAAGAGAAAGATATCTGGCTCGGCAGCAGGTTGGCGGGGTTGATTCTGTGTAAATTGTGGAGTCTAAACCTTCTTGTTATTGTAACATCTATCTATTTGTGCAAGGAAATCATCGCCATTTTCGCCTAAATCTATAGGTGCATGCATGAATTACTATAGTGTTTTATCTATATCTTCTCTTCTGTGAACCTTTGGTTTGTGTAGTAGCTAGTATTTGTGCTTGAATGAGGACTAGACTATGCCCTCGTACATACAAGTATTTTACTTGATAAGAAATGAAAGACTTGTTGGATGTTTTCTGGTATCAGCAGTGACATGGTAATAATTTTGAACTGATTGCTCAACCCTAACAATGACATTTAAATATATGTCATTTTATTTATCAATTGATGACAAATTCTTATCGAAACAATACCATGAATTGAGTGAGCTTTGGCATACAAAATCTGAACTTTGGACCCAACATCAATTCAAATGCAATGTGGGTAGGGGTTTCATCTGGTCGGTCGATGCTCAACTTTGTGGATTACTTGCAGGAGCTACGCAGTCGAGCAAATTGTCTGCGCCACTCGTGGATCGGCACCTAAACACAAGGTGAGAAACAAAAGCAGAATCAGTTTTACCATTCGAAGAACATGCCGAGGGAAACATAAACATTCTTACAGCAGGAAAACCACCGTAGTCCCCAGGCTCTGTAATATCCTTTGTCACACTGCTATTTGCTGCAAGTCTAACCTGCCATCCAAATTTATATTAAGATGAAGTCTACACTTTGTTGCACGATCGAGTCGAGTTTTGAACTTTTGAACCCATAGCATTTGTGGTTCGAGTTGCAAATTCGACTTGAAATTGCAACGAAAATCACATCGAAAGTCAAATAGATCGTACTGATTCATTGAGCTTAAATAAATACTTCCAATTGTTTTGATACTACCTTAGAAGCGATGGTCACATGATCTCGTATGGCTACTCTGCCTCCCAGAGTGACATAATCACCTATCCTACAAGCAAAGATATAATATGTAAACACCTTTCGAAAGATATTTAAAGAACTTTTCGTCGAAGGAGGATGTAGTTAGATACGTCACGGAGCCAGCGACGCCAACTTGTCCACAGAGCATACAGCACTTTCCGATAACTACATTGTGGCCTATCTGCAAGAGGAAATATGTTCACAATCATATAAGTTTGCATAAAAAATTTACGGACAATTGATCAGTTCTTGCGCGAAAACACTCAAAACAGACCTGGACAAGATTATCTATTTTGGTATGATCTCCTATCACCGTGTCTCTCCAACTGCATCGGGGCATACCAATCGTTGTGAATTCATTTGTTAATTAGTAATATCATAAAATGAGGCTATCAGCATGAAATCCAACGACTCAGAAATGTAATGTGTTGTAAAATTCAGGCAACCGTATCGTGAGCCGTGTTGTAGCAAATAACTAACCTGCCCCTATCAATGCATGTGTTTGCGCCTATCTCCACATGGTCCGCAATCCTCACGAACAGCTCCTTAAGTAGAGAAAAAGAGAGAACAAAGATTTGAGCAATCCCTAAATACTTCTAGAACACAGAATAATAATCCGGAATGCTTTTATCAAAACGTGTTGAAAAGATATCAGTTTAAATCACAAACGAGTACTCACTTGGGGCTTCTTCACCATGTGCCCAGCCTCATCAACAAAAAATCCAAACCCTGTAAATAATAAAAGGGATAATTGATGAGCCGCAATATGTTCTTCTATCGAAACATAATAAAGATTATAGCAGATTCATGTACAGAAAATGGTACATTAGTGTCAAATTGTTCAAGAAACTAATCCAGCATTAATTATGGGCTAAAAAATTTCACTGATCTAAATTGGAGCAGAAAGAAAAGCCAGGGAAGAGATGCTGATAGTTATTATTTCGACATAATCATTATTGCTTTCATAACAGTTATCAAAATTTAGATTCACCTATTTAAAGAGAGAAGATAAAAATGGGAAAAAAATCCTGATATTATATTAAATCTGTGAATTAAAATGAGGGCTAAATCTAATTCAAACTTCTGAAAACTGCAACATAGTAGAAATGCCATACCATCTTGACCAACACAGACACCATTATGGATTGTTGAAAAGTTGCCTACAGAGCAATTACTTAGCACAGAATTGTACCTAGACAACATCAATAAATGTCAGTGCTCGTGCTGAAATTGGTTAGTTATCATTTGTGAAACAGCCAGACATACCAATATATTCATAAAATACTTTCAGCGACTAACATGACAGCATTGTCAAATGAGCAAATTCGAAAGCAGATGTATAAAAGGAAAAAAGTCAGATATTTTCTAAACAAACTGAGGTCTAACATCTATATGTAGCCAAAAGCAAGTTTAAATTTAAACATCATTTTCTTGAACTTCTAAGCACATAGGATATCACTGAGCATAATTTCTTGCATCGAACGAAAAAGGTTATGTGACCAACATCACAGTCAGCCGATGTCATCCAAATGATCCAAAGAATGTGAAAGGAGATGACACTTGATGCAGTAGACTATGAAGCTAAGAAAGTTAATCATCTCCCACAGACTTGTAACTCCTAGTCAGATACCACCACTCTGCCTCAGAAACATTCTAAGCCTGTCAGTCTTCTACCACTCCTACATTGCCCACCAAGTAGAAGATTTCTTTCATGACATATCATTTGAGAAAATTTTCAATAAAATAAGATTTTTGTTACTTCTAAGTAGAAGATTTCTTTTTAATTATTGTTATTAGCGTCCATCTTATAAGTATGATTCATCATATAAAAGTTTCTAATTACTATATAAAGATGGAACGTTAAAAATTTGCATTGTCTATATCATATATTTACTATATGAGAAATTTTATTTTATGTTTCATAATATCAAAATGATAATGTTTGTAATATTCGTAATAATACTATATGTTGAAACCCAATAGATATTATAAATTATAAATATCGATTGTTTGTGATCTTACGCTTTGGTCCTATGATCAGAACCTTAGATAGGATCTTGATCCTAATAATCTTAGGAGCAACAACTACCAAAGTTGCACTCAAAACATGAGTAATATCAAGAATCATAATTAGATGCACAAGCTATGGAAACAAAAAGTTGGATTCTTACCCTACCTTCGTTGACTGCCCAATAGATACAGAATACCCCACTACTGTTCCAGACCTAATGTGAACATCTGATGCCAGCATACAGTTTGCATGCACCACTGCTCCTATTTCAATTATTGCAGTGGGGTCAATGTCTGAGGACTGATGGAAAAGACCGCCACCATTCTTCCATCTAGCGAACGCCAGTGAGTCATCTGCCCATCAAATTGAATTGCGACAAATCACAGAAAGAAGAAAAGGGAAAAACAAAAATTAATGAAAGTTACGAAAGGAAACATTACAGTTTCTACCATTGCAAAGTTTATTGACATCAGAGGGACTGCATGAGATATGGCGCAGATTGACATAGCAGGAGGGCAGCTGAATTAATGTGCTTCTTCCCCTAGAAAGGAGATGAAGAGCCTCCACTGCAAGCTTGGAGGTGACCTTCATGGAGACAAGGCTTAGACAACAAGGCCTCGGTCTTGTTTTCAAGGTTAACAGAATGGCAACGGCTTAAAATAAATGTGAAAGAGCAAAAAGTGTTGGCCAAGTGAACTCCCAAAGGTAGTGTTTTACTCAAGCTGTAGACTCCCCGTGATGTTCACCTATGAGAAAAAAAAATTTGTTAGAAAAAATTAAAGCAAAAAAACCCAATAAGGACTTCTTTCAAAAATATCCCTAGTCCTTCCTTTGCCATTTTGTTAAGTTTCATTTAATCATTAGAAACCCACTGACTATATGCCTTCTCTAGAATTGATTGCAACTGTCGAGCAACCAAAGCCTGCATAGAGTTGATTGCTGATGGTCAGTCCCAATTATTTAAGCACTTTTTAAATTAAAAAGTAATGGCACATTTTGGCTCACTGATTGGTATAGCTATTCCTAGGATTAGAATAGACAACGGATGAAATAGAAATAGTTACATGTATAAGTTTCCTAGTGAAGATTTTGGGCATTCTGTACTACAAAATCTAACTCAATCACGATGCAAATGCATCTACCAAGTCAAGAGCAGTGATTAGATGGATAATCTGTGGAACTAGAAAATTAATTCTTACCTAATTGAGACAGAAGGCTCTACTACTGCTCCAGCCCCAATGTGAACTTTTGATGCCAGCATAAAGATGCATGAACCACTGCTCAAATTTCAATTATCGCAGTGGGCTCAACATCCCAGCATTGTTGGAAAAGACAACTTCCCTTCCAACTAGCAAAATCTGATGAGTCATCTGCTCGTCAGATTTAACTGTATCAAATCATGAAAATAAGAAAGGAGCGAACAAATTATTTTTATCACTGCAAAACTTACTAAAATCGGAGGGGTTGTATGATAGGTGGTGTGGACTAGTGGAAGTTGAGCTGAAGTGTTTTGTCTTCTCGAGATAAGGCTGCAGGTGTCCACAACGAAGTGACTGTTATGAAGACAAGGCTTAGGCAGCCAAGGTACAGTCTAATTTTTTTTAGGGAAAAAGAAGGAAAATGGTTGAAACTAAATGAAGGAAGCATCGTCCAAGCAAACCATCCTATGGGGTCTGTCACTTAAAAGTGAAGAATCTTGATTCTAAACAATTTTGCAATCGCAAAGGTTTCTAAATGCTTTGAATTCACAAAAAAAAAATCATAATGAACACCAAACTACGCACACCTTTAAACCTAGCAAAATAACACAAATAGGGATAAAGAAAATTTATCTTCTAGTTGGTAATGCTTTCAGAAGTAATAAAATAGATGGAATTCTATAGATGAGTCTTGTCTGATCCCAACCAACACTTCATCAAACGAACATGAGACTCAGAATTTCTAAAAATTCAATTTAAAAGTGAATCTTACAATCATCAATTAATAGGGTTATCATTTGTTCTAGGCCAAGTAGGTGTTCTAATCAATGAGAAAGCACATAACATTGATAGACAATCATTATCAAGTTGGCTTTGTTTTGATGTATAATGAAACAACTAACTAGTTCTGGATACCTAATACAACACGCTTTCCAGGAGAAAGAAGAGTGACTTTTTAACATATAGCAAAAACTTTTTCACTAATTTGAACCATAATACACGATCAAACTCCAAGAAAATATTCGAGTTGGAAAAAAAATATAGATAGCGATAGCCAGACTCTGAGATGAATATACCTCGATGAAGATTCATCTAGCCAATAAATATTGCTCATCAAAAGCATAACATCAAATTGAATCATTTTCCCCGAGAAATAGTTGGCAAAATAACATCTTCTTCTTCAGTAAATGCAGGTGTGATTATAATTTATTTATTTATTACTGTTGCAATCCCTAGTCCTTGAAACTGCAATTATCAATCTTTGAGCACTTTGTCTACAAAATCAAAAAAACCAAATTGCGCTAGTTTCAGTGGCTGCAGGAAAGCTAAAAACGGACTATGAAGGAAAGGAAGAGTACAAATTTCTTGACGATCAAGCCAAGGTTGTTGGTGGCACTCTAGAAGGCAGGAGGAAGAAAAATCAGAGCTGAGAGTAGAAGAATAATGTCGACGGAGATGAGCGAACGAGGAGGTGGAGGTCGAAACCCCCTCGCAATCTAGTAACAACTAGGCCACCTACATAGGACGGACACGAAACTGCGATCCCACAATCGCACGACTCAATGAGAGACGAAAAGATCAACGTCATAGAATTTCAAATTTAGCACCACTCAATAATGTGTTCATTAATGATACCAATAAATTGGTATCAGATAGACTCAAAAATATGACAAATCCAAAAGAATCTAACATGCTCTAATACCACTAAATTATCACGACCTGAGAGATAGCCGTCCGAAAAAAATTTCGACAGCATCTCCTTAGTATCTATGATAATTCCCTGAATACAAACATACATAAAGGCCCACACGGCCTATCCATACTACAAAATATAAATATTATACAACTAATCAAAAGTAAAGGTGACTCACACGACCACTTACACATCCTTCACATGCATAACAAATGAAATTCTAAATCTATACCACTACTATCGAATAAACTCGAAAAGTAACGAAAATTTGAAGTTATGTATGCGGAAACATAACAAGTACAACTATGAAATCACGAATAAGAAACATGCTATAGTTTCAAAACACCGATACGAAATCAGAATCTAATAGTGCAGAAAGTAAACAAACTACACACTATGTACCACAAACATGCTACACATACATCCACACACACATATAAAATCCTCGTCATGAGATGGCGTAGCTGGTAGATCTCTGGCCTCATCTGTAAGCTCCTACCTGATATTTGGGAAGACAGAAAAATCTCAGAGTCCGACTGATGAGTACAAAAATACTCAGTGGATAATAAAGAAAGACAATGCAAGATAAATAGCAGGAGTACTGATACATACCAGCAATCAACATGTGATCAATAATATATCTGCAGGTAACTAACAACTAACATGGATCTCCGGCCGCGATTTGGCCGGAAACTAACCGCAATTCGGCCTCTAGTGGTTGTGCGCCAGATTCGGCGATTTTCGGCTGGATTTCGACCACAATATGGCCGGAATCCAGCGCCGACCGACGCGTCGGCGAGCGGCGCATCGATTGCGGTCGGGCCGACGGTCGACGGTGGTCAGACGGCGAGGCAAGGGCGGACGGCAGCGGTGGGGGTCGGGGCGCAAGTACTGTGCATTCCCAGATTTGGACGGTCAGATCTCGTGGGCGATCGCGTGATCAACGACGGATTTAGCGTCGCGCACGGACGCGGATGGGGGTGTCACGCAGTAGAGCAAAATTGTATATACGTTCCTTCCTCGGCCGATCTCTGACCACGATTTGGCCGAAAACCGACCGCGATTCGGTGGAAATGGGATCATATCACGATGGATTTTGTGGTGGGATTGCCGAGGACGCGACGAGGCCATGACGCGATTTGGGTGATCGTTGACTGATTAACCAAATCCGCACATTTCTTAGCGATCCGGAAGACTGATTCTCTGGATCGACTAGCAGAGCTATATAGCCGTGAGATTATCAGACTGCATGGTATTCCATTGAGTATCATATCAGATAGAGATCCTCGATTTACGTCCCGATTCTGGCAGAGTCTGCAGCAGGCCTTGGGCACGCAGCTCTGATTTAGTACAGCGTTCCATCCACAGACAGATGGACAGTCTGAGCGAACCATACAGACTTTGGAGGATTTGCTGAGATCATGTGTTATGGATTTCGGGGGCGGCTGGGAGGATCATTTACCATTAGTGGAGTTCGCCTACAACAACAGCTATCATTCGGCTATTCAGATGGCACCGTTTGAGGCGTTGTATGGTAGGCCTTGTCGGACACCTACACTCTGGGAGGAGGTTGGTGAGACCCAGCTGCTTGGACCCCAGAGAGCTCAGCACGAGGCAGAGTTGGTCCGTATTATCAGACGTAGGATGTCAGAGGCACAGGATCGCCAGAAGAGTTATGCTGACCGGCGACGACGACCCTTGGAGTTCTCTACTGGTGACCATGTTTTCTTGAGAGTTTCACCCACGAAAGGGGTGAAGAGATTTGGCCTCCGAGGTAAGCTAGCTCCGCGTTATATTGGACCTTTCCAGATCCTGGAGAGAGTTGGAGCAGTGGCTTATCGTTTGGCACTACCACCATCACTGGCCGGAGTTCATGATGTATTCCATGTATCCATGTTGCGTAGGTATGTATCTTACCGTCTAGCTCTACTACCATCATTGATTGGAGTTCATGATATAGTTATGTATCCACTGTGCGTAGGTATGTACCGGATCCAGCACATATTTTATCTGATGTGTCAGTCGCTGTTCAGCCTGATGCGACATACGAGGAGGTTCCGGTACAGATATTAGATCACCAGGAGCGTCGGTTGCGGAACAAGACGGTCCGACTTGTCAAAGTCGGATGGCAGCATCACACCGACGAGGAGGCTACCTGGGAGCTTGAGGATACGATGCGAGCTAGATATCCCCACTTGTTTACCTGAGGTATGGGAGTTGGTTTCGGTTTCGTTTCATGTTCAGCATATATATACTACTTAGTTGTTGTTAGTATTGACTGTTCGAAATAACAAAATTTGGGGATCAAATTTTTATTAGTGGGGGAGGATGTAAGATACCGAAAAATTTTTGCCATGGATACGGAAAAATTCGTCTCGCGAAGACGAACCAAACGAAACTTGTTTGGACCAAATCGGAGATCGTTTGACCCCTGAACCAAGCGAACCAAAAACAAACCCGGTTTGCTACAGTACCGGTTTAGTTTGGGTTTGGT
Source organism: Curcuma longa (assembly GCF_044706935.1). Classification (NCBI taxonomy): domain Eukaryota; kingdom Viridiplantae; phylum Streptophyta; class Magnoliopsida; order Zingiberales; family Zingiberaceae; genus Curcuma; species Curcuma longa. The sequence continues at coordinate 17,948,921 of NC_133864.1, forward strand.
TCGATTGTGGTTTGGATGATGCAGGGGCTGGTTCAGACCAGGTCAGCCGGTTTAACATGAGTTTAACTCGGGTTCAACTGTTAGGGTTAATGGGTATTGGATCTAAACCCGTTAAACTAAAAATCACCCTTTAAGAAGCTACAGGAAAACACCTGCTCCCAATCGCGATCTCGGCCTTCTTCGATTGATCGCGACGCCGCCCGCATTCTCGCCTTCGCACGACGCGACGCCCTGTTGGTGCCATCGACGCCGAAGTTGGAAGCTAGAGGATCGCCGGTGACCTAGGATCGGATTTGTGGTTTCGATTCCGGACGGAGCAGCTTGATTCGTCGCGTGTGGGGGGCGGTGATGGCGGCGACAGAAAGCGGAAGGAAATGCCAAGAGGTAAGGGAGAAGCAAGCTAGGGTTCTGTTGTTCAGTTCTTGAGTTGGATGGCTTCTCATTTGCTTGGATCTTGATGGTTTCATTCTTCCACAGTTCGGTAAGGTGAGGTTGCCGATCGGTGCTTGAGGAAGCCGAATAGGTAAGGGTTGGTTTAGATTTTGATTTGTGATCGATTTTGTAGTCTAGAACGTTGGTCTCTGGATTTTCAGATTTCCTGACTCGTTGCTTGGTTTCCACCGAGATCTGATTGGAGCTTGGTTTGGTCGGTTTGGAAATTGATGGAGATAGCCGCAAGCAAGAAGAAGAAACCGATTTGAGTTCTTATTGAGCTCTAGGGATTTATTTGTTTCTTTTGGATCTTGATGTTTTTCCTTCTTCACAGTGCGGTGGAAGGAAATTGATTCAGTAGTGAGTGGGATCGGTTCTTAGATAAGGATTTGATCAGATTTGAGGTAAATCTTTTATTGATTATAGATGGATTATTCTTTATTAGAGATGGTTAGTAGATTTGAGCTAGGGATTAGGGCAGAGTTTCTAGGGCTTCTCTGTAAGGTAAGATTGGTTATGACTTTGCTTGGTATGTGCTGTGGTTGTGTTGGCCGATTGGATTCGGTGTTGTAGGGTTTGCTTAGGTTGATCTTTTCGGTGAGAGGGAAAGGATTATGGATCATGTTATGTTTTGAGTCTGAAGGATTGAGTGGGTTTGATGGAGCTGTTTTAAAATCTTCGGATGATGCATGTTCAAGATTTGTCATTGGGTTGCTTGACGATATATTGATTTTCTTTACATATGTATATTCTAGTATTGATGGGCAGGACTTTGATGCAGGACTTTGATCCGACTTGATTCGGTTGCGGTTATTTGAGATTCTTTGCGATTACGCGCAACCAATCGGAAGGCGGGTACCTTGACTTATCCTTTATAGATAGGTCTCATTGATATGTGTATTTCTAGCTATCAGTAATTCATGATCTTGTTCTTATTTACTTCGCTTGATATCTTGATCTGCTTTCTATACCAGTTATTGTTGCTATCTGATAGTATTGGATACTTATGCACATTATGGATATCAGTTAGTCATTATCTTGAGATCATCTGATACCTTGCCTTGTTTGTTTATCTGATACCTGTTGATTTTGATACCACCTGATACCTGTTCATATGCTTAGCTTGGTTTATCTTATTTCGTATCGGAGTTTATGATAGACATGAGACTTTACCTCATTCTGGTTATTGGAGCATATGACCTGGACTGGTAGATGGATAGGTGGTGCATGGATCATATTTATGGATATGTAGTTGGATATATGATGCATGGACTAGTGTCATACATCATGCTTGCATATATTGCATACTGACGTGCGGGATTCCATTGTTGTTGAGTCCGGCGTCAGTTACATGCGGGCTACCAACCAAAGGGTGTGTGTAATTGCATGTCTTGTGATCATCGGCTCCTGCTCCTATTTTAGTCGAGTCGCTCCTATTATAGTGGTAGCACAGTTTGAGCCCGTCACTCGTATATGATTTACACACACACTCCGCTCATGGGTTAGTGGAACCTTTAGGTTGGTGCATACTTGCCCTGACAGGAGCTCCGCTAGGCCACCCAGGATAGTGGTTTCATAGCGTGGTAGCATACAGGGATCCCTCCTCTGTCATTGTGACCAGGAGATGAGAGCTTGCTCGCCCACTTATGATTTGGGTACCAGGATAGGTGTACACCTCGAGGACATCCTGTCCACTCGGTCACGCAGGAGCAGTGACGGCAGAGTGCACAGAGGTCACAGCCCTACCCACTCGACGACTTCACCACTGTGGATGAGTACTCTGACGGGTTTTGGCTCCCACGCGACCTCACCACTAGAGGGGTGACTGATCCGACTGGCGTCAGGGGTGACCAGGACATGCATTGCACCATGTGCATACTGCACTATTGCATTTGTTTGTGATTGCTGCACTTGTTTGATGCACTTGGATGACATGCATGCACAGGATACCTATGTGTTGGTTTGGGGATTCCCTTTCACCTTACTATTGTTTATCAGACTCTGGTATGTACAGATCTACTGTTATTCAGTTTTCAGCCTTATTTACCTTCCAGTAGACTGTACAGCATGATATTACTGTTGATAGCATTTTATACACATATCTGCTAGATACCCGCTGAGTTTCTTTTGGAACTCACCCCGTTTACCTGTATGCTATTTCAGGTTGATGTCGTCTGGAGAGCTGCACTGCTAGTCCCGAACCATGTTTTGGTTTATTTACTTTACAGTTTACGTGTATTTGGACATGTTAGACTTTTGGATGTGTTTTCCTTCAGTACTTGGTCTTTCCGATGATTCGATATTTTTTTGATTTCCATTTCGAGTTGTTTATCGGATTTTCTGGACGGATTTGATATACATGCGTGGTTGTGATACTATAGTAGGATGTGTTGAGTGGCCGTGTGGGTCACATTTATTTCTATTTTACTTGTATAAATCCATAGCCTGTTATGGATTGGCCGTGTGGGCCTTATATATGTGTATGTATTCAGGGAAAGTCAATTGTTACAGGGGAGATGCTGCCGAAATTTCTCGGAAAGCCGTCTCCCGGGGCGTAACATGATTTCGGCCAGAATCCGGCGCCGATCAGCGCG
>NC_133864.1:17952046-18004353 GCF_044706935.1 Curcuma longa
ACAGGATGATTGGATTAGCAACCTCTAGACCCTCTACCAGTAGGTCAGTAGCTTGTTTTCTCTTGTTTTACTGGCCATTTTAAATCTTCAATTATTGTATGATTGTTGATTAATTGATAGTATTCTCTTGTGTTTTTTAATTGTTTACTGATTTTTAGTATGCATTCTTGCAATGTGATATATAATTAAGGATTTATAATTGCAAAGTTGAGTGCCGAATCACATTGTAATAATATTTAAATGTTGGGTGCCTGGGTAAGTGGTTGACCAACCACCTACTTCCTAGAACCATTTTAACACATTGCATTTTCCAAACTTGAGAGAATCATTGTATGTATCTACTAAAAATATATAACAGGAATGCAACAAACATATATACTATATACTAGGGAAATATAACAAGAATTAAGAATGATATATGGTAAATTAAATCATACTTACAGATCATCCTCACCGACTTCATAGGACAAGTTGCCAACATATAATGTTTGAGATCCAGATGTTGGATTTTGTCTAGGAGTTTTTGGCTACAACAAAGGCATGAAAAATAAGGCAGATACAACCATAATAGGAATAGAGTACCACCTCAAATTACCAGAATCGAAAATAAATATCAGACATAGATGATGTTTTTCATAATAGGCATAGAGTACCACCTCTATTGTGGTCATAGATTGCTACAAAGAAACCCTTCAAATAGGTAATTGTTCTATCACCTTAATACAATAGATAGAATTACTATGCACAATGAGAAAAAATACCTTTTTTGAAATTTTCAATGGTTTCTCATCTTCACTTTCCTCATCTGAAAATTTCTCAAATGATTCCTCGGAGTTACTGCTGTCTTCAAATGCCTGAGTCAAATAGAAGCAATCACAAACACTCTACGTTTATGGATCAACCATGAGTAACACAAATAGATTACAAATATAGTCAACAGAACTAAAAATAATGAACAAAATAACTGGGGAAATAAACAAGACTAACAAGCAACTTGAACAGTTAGCTAGACGGTGTAAAGTACACAAACAAAATCTGAATAATGACTAATGATGAGGAAAAAACACACCATAACCACATAATAAATTCTGGTGCGAAACAAGTCATACTGGCATCAGATGTTACAAAAATATCAGTGCCTAGTTAATTTTAATAGACATAAATTAGAAATGGGCTAGACAAAAGGATGCTAGAGAAGCAAATACTCTTTTCAATTACAAGCATTGAAGAATATTGAGATAATTCAACATAAGTAAAAGATACTATGATATAATCCTTCCATGGAATATTACACACAAATCAAGTAAAATGATATGACAAAATCTGTATGAGTATTACTATTAATAAATGATACAACAAAATTGCTGGTTACAATGTAAAATCAAGCAATACCTGATCCTGTCCAAGTGATTTATCAAAACCTTTTACAAATATGGTATGGCTCTGATCTTTGCCGCCCTTTTCGTTGCTGCAAAATGAAAGAAATATAAGCACAGAGAATCATTCCCTTCCATTTTGTCATTAGCAAGAGATGTTTTAGACCGAAACACTCCTTGAGATGCTAAATGATATTACATTGTAGAAAACAATTTAATAGTATTCTCATGTACACTTGAACAGCTTAACTTGACAAACATACCCACTCTGAGGGGTATTTGAATCCCTTTCACGAGCAACCTCAAGTTTGAGTGCACGTCCAAAAAATTCCTGGCCATTTAATTCAAGTGCCTAGACAAGGAAAGATAATAAATTTTCTCTAAGCCAATCTACATGCTGATAGTGTCATAACACTAGTTAATTCTAATACGTAAAAATCTGAAATGGAAACGACAAGCAATGCTTCCCAGTAATTGAAAGAAAGATTATAAACCTTTTTAACATCTTCCTCAGTAGCAAAATCAACATGACCAAATCCCTTGGATCTACCGTTACCTCTTGTAGCCAAACGGGCGCCAACAACTTCCCCTGCCCCTTTGAAAAATTCTGACCTGAAAAGAAAGAATCTAATTTAAACTTCAAAGATCTACATCACTTGGCTTTATATATGTAAAATAATAATACAATGGATTTCTCTTATTCTATTACAAGATATAAGCCCCTATTTATACATAAATATAGGGACCTATTCTAGGAGAATTATTTTAAAAAAGAAAAACATAATATTTATACTTAAGAGAATATTTATCCCTAACAGAATATTTATTCCTAAATATTCTAACAATTCCTAAATATTCTAACACTCCCCCTCAAGCTAGAGGATATAAATCATATGTACCCAGCTTGTTACATATGTAGTCAATTCGAGAATGTCCTTTATCTTCATACAAAAGACCCTTTCCTGGAGCACCTCTGATATATCGGATAATGCTTGTTACAACATCTTAATGTTCCTTGTATGGAGAGTTGACTTACTACACTTACTGTAAATGAGATATCCGGACGAGTAACAATAAGGTAGCTTAGTCTCCCTACTAATCGCCTGTATCGTTCAGGATCTGAAAGAAACTCCCCCTGATTTGGCATGAGCTTGATATTCGGAGAGCTAGAACTTGCTAGCTTGCTGTCGTTACTGAAAGAGGGCAGCGGATAAGAGAAGCGGTTGATGTTGCTGCTTCTGTTGAGAAGAGAGGAGATGCGGACGAGCACAAGAAGACGGCGCGATCCTTGCGTCGAGACCCTAGTCGTGTGATGAAGACATGCTGCTTAGAAGCGCGCGACCACGAGAAGAGTGGCGTCGCGAGGAAGAAACAGGAGCACGCGACCACGGGAAGAGTGGCGTCGCGAGGAAGAAACAGGAGCGCACGACCACGGGAAGAGTGGTGTCGCGAGGAAGACGTGTTGCTCGTCGCGTCGAGGAAGACGAGCGACGAGGAAGCCACTGTGATTGCTACGTCGCGATGAGAAAAACGCGTGACAAGGAAGGCAGCGGAGGAGACGTGCTGCTCGTCGCGTCGAGGAAGACGCGCGACGAGGAAGCTGCTGCGATTGCTGCGTCACGACGAGGAAAACGCGTGACGAGGAAAGATGGCAAACAGAAACGCACGCGAGGAAAACGCGTGGCGAACAGAGAGAGAAGGAAGCTGCTTGTGATTGCTACGTCGCGACGAGGAAAACACGCGACAAGGAAAGACGGCAAACAGAAACGCACGCAAGGAAAACGCGTGGCGAACAGAGAGAGAAGGAAGCCGCTTGTGATTGCTGCGTCGCGACGAAGAAAGACGGCGAACAGAAACACACGCGAGGAAAATGCGTGGCAAACAGAGAGAGAATGAAGCCGCTGCGATTGCTGCGTCGCGACGAGGAAAACACGCGACGAGAAAAGACGATAACAGAAACGCACGCGAGGAAAATGCATGCTGAACAGAGAGAGAGAAGGAAGAGGATTGGTTTGGGCGGATAACCCTAAAAATAAGGAGGGAGGAAAACTCAAACCTAAACACGAGCACACGCGAGGAAAATGCGTGGCGAACAGAGAGAGAGAGAAGGAAGAGGATTGGTTTGGGCAGATAACCCTAAACCTAGCCTTGGCTCTGATACCATGTAAAATAATAATACAATGGATTTCTCTTATTCTATTACAAGATATAAGCCCCTATTTATACATAAATATAGAGACCTATTCTAGGAGAATTATTTTAAAAAAGAAAAACAGAATATTTATACTTAAGAGAATATTTATCCCTAACAAAATATTTATTCCTAAATATTCTAACAATTCCTAAATATTCTAACAATATACAATGAATTTATCTTCAGTGATTATGAGTTTAGTCTCACAATGGCACTTTTAGGTTTCATCATGTAATAGTTAAGTCACTATGAATAATGATATAATTTTCTGCCCCCCCCCCCCCCCCCCCCCCCCCCCAAAACTTAACACAGCATAAGGGCCACTTGGGTTAAGGTTTCTGAAACAGTATACAGTATCTGGTTGCAACTCTCTCTCTCTCTCTCCACTCCTTCCAAATTGCAACTCATGCGAAACAAGTTCTCTTCACCATGCGTTCCTGCCACCTTCTACAACTTATCATATTTGGCCACAACTAGCACGCCCTCCACCTGCAAGCCTTCTGTGGCAACTTCTCCATACTTCAGTTTCTAGTTTTCTTCTCTTTTCCTGCTCCCTCATCTTGCAACTTTTTTGTTTCTTCTTCTATGCTTGCATTTCTCTCTTCATATCTTTAGATCTGTTTTATTCTATACCTTCATATTCTCTGCTTGCTTTTTGTTCCATGCACCTGCTATGTTATCTTCCTCTCTTATGCAGGAATAATAATGTAACCTCCCACCAGCACTTTCTTCAGGTTGCATCCTACGGAGTCCTCAGGTATTCATCTTTTGTACGTTGCTCATGCTTCTGTACCCAAGCAACTTTGCCTTGATCTCTGCAAGCTGCTTCTAGAACTTCGAAGTAACGTTTTCATATTCCCTTTCTTCTTTCTTTCGACATACTGTTATATCTAATGTTTGGTAATCTGGACAAGAGATCAAACAAATAAAGCTCCAGATAGTTGGTTTGACAGGTCAAACCAGTTGGGCAGGAAAATAACATTTATATATATATATATATATATATATATATAAATAATTTTTTTATAAAATATATTAAATATAATGATAAATAAATTGGTCAAGATCACGAGATGTCGACTAGGAAAGTGATGTCACAAATATGCATTATACTTTTTAAACATAAAATATTTTATATAAATTTAGCAAACATAAAATTAATGATAATTGTTCTCCACATACAGAGTCAAATAGCCAATGCATAATTAAACCTAATCAACTAATATATATTTGTATATTATACAATAAAATATATAAAAGCTCAATTATAAAAAGATCAATAAGATAAGCAATAGCACTTAATGGGGAGAAAAGACCAGAAATACAAAAAAGCAATGTTAATTGGGATTTAAACCAATGATTTCCCAACGGAAGTGAAGATGCCCTACTATTAGTGTAGAAACCCTATTACATCTGATTTTATTGATTACTGAAATCATAACTGATCTTCCTGGGTTATACTATTTTTATAACATGTTTATGAGTGAAAGGGAATGGATCTTCCTGGGTTATACTGATTTTTGTAACAGGTTTATGAGTGAAAGGGAATGGATCTTCCTAGGTTATACTGATTTTTATAACAGGTTTATGAGTGAAAGGGAATGGATTAGTGTAGAAACCCCGATTCCAGATTTTACCAGTTGAGCCAAAGTTTCATTATGATTTTTTAAAAGCATTATATCCAATGAAAATTTGAGTAGAGAAAATGTCCTGTTCTCAATTTATTACTTCTAGCAAAGGATCAAGAATCAAGCCATGTAGTCCATCTCTAGTGAAGACATGAACAAAGGAACCAACTTGTCTGTTTTTTCCAGTAACTGGTTGAAGTGCGCTGTCCATCTTTCTCTCGGAACCCTCAAATGCTTTACTCTTCCCTAGGCTAGTATGTGCTGCTATATGCACCACAAGGGAGAAGATTACTCAAGAGTTATGTTAGATTTCTCTTCATTATCATTTCATTTCATCAATTCTCTCTATATCCCCTCTCTTTGTTGATGTGCTGACCTAACATCAAAGGAATCCCTGTATGCCTGCTTCGTCATTTTACAAAGTTTTGCATCATAATTTGGTTTCCTACCAGATTGAATCAATGTCTTACTGCCGAAAGCTTTTCTAGTCCGTGTCAAGTTAGATATAAATAGTATCTATGCTCCAGCTTAGAAGAAAGTGTTGAAGAGTACTAAAGTTAATAGCTTATTTAGGTGTGATGGATTTAGTGCAACATTGCTACTTCTAGGGTCTAACGATCAGTCATAATGCCCTATGTATACACATGTAATTCTCATAATGAATAGAAAACAATATTTTTTTCCAATGTTTTAAAAAGAACCCTAAATGACCACTTATGTGTTTTGCAATCCCTTCTGTTTTGCCTAAGCAAAAGACAGGACGGGCCAGCCAGTCTGCTTAGGTACCCGGTTCAAATATTGAGAAAAATCTTCATGGTCAGGTGGGGGGAAAATCACAGATTTAAACCCTATTATCACAACTCTTCTTCTTGCAATCCTTTCTTCTCCTCTTCTCCGCTTGTGATTACTTAAATCACAACACTACAGTCGACACTGTTCTCCTCCAGCCTCAATCCTCCACATGTTGTATTGTCACTGCCACTACAATTCCACATGTGACTCCACAAGCCTGCCAACCTCTAAATTTAACCACAATCTCACTAGATATGCCTCCATGTTCCCAAAATTCTCCTCCCTGGCTCCCCAACACACCAAATTGCTACTGTTAGAGGTCCCCCACACCTAACACTCATAGCCTGTTGCATCTCCTCCACACCTGATGCTAACAAACAAACAGGCCAAACCCATATGTAATTAACAAGTGACAAGTCCATGTTCCCAACGCTAGTAGGTCAACCTCCATAACATCTGACTAACCTCGAGCATCGCAATCCCTAATAACACCATTGATTCAGTGATGTGCAGCATCCTCCAACATTCATAGCATTCTGATAACCCACAACATCTACAACATTCTCCAACGCTTGTTTTGCAGCACCTTATCCACAGCTAGGGTTTTTGTTTTTATTTGGATGATTGGATTAGCAACCTCTAGACCCTCTACCAGTAGGTCAGTAGCTTTTTTTTTCTTGTTTTACTGGTCATTTTAAATGTTCAATTATTGTATGATTGTTGATTAATTGATAGTACTTTCTTGTGTTTTTTAATTGTTTAGTGATTTTTAGCATGCATTCTTGCAATGTGATATATATTAAGGATTTATAATTGTAAAGTTGAGTGCCTAAGCACATTTTAATAATATTTTTATGTCAGATGCCTGGGTGCTAGGCGGTTGGCCGCGGTTGGCCAACCGCCTACTTCCTAGAACCATTTTTAACACCATGCTTTTTCCAAACTTAAGAGAATCATTACATGTATCTACTAAAAATATATAACAGGAATGCAACAAACGTATATACTATATACTAGGTAAATATAACAAGAATTAAGAATGATATATGGTAAATTAAATCATACTTACAGATCATGCTCACCGACTTCATAGGACAAATTGGCAACATATAATGTTTGAGATCCAGATGTTGGATTTTGTACTGTAGGAGTTTTTGGCTACAACAAAGGCATGAAAAATAAGGCAGATAAAACTATAATACGAATAGAGTACCACCTCAAATTACCAGAATGGAAAATAAAATAACTGAAATAGATGACGTTACCACTTTCTTTTCAGACTTTTTAGTTTGCTTCTGAGCACTATCAACTGTTGCATCCTTCATCGTCACATCCTTGTTCTGCATTAATGCAACTTTTTCAGAAAAAATAGACCATCTAATAATGGTTATTGATGCAATTTGTATGCCCATTTTGCAAGTCTAATGATGCTATTCTTCCCACAAGTATGACCTTCAGCAGTCAATCTACACATGATTAGTAGGCTAGCAAAAAAGTTACTCAATTTTCTGACACAGAAATCAGTGTCTCATAGGATCATAATGGTGTCAGAATTCATCATTGAATATTGAAACAAGCAACCATTCACTTAGAGGCCATAAGATACTAGAATCAGGAAGGAGCTGTCCTTTCTGGTTTAGCTGAAGCCAGACAATCCAGAACCACAACAATTTCTGGACCAGGATCTGGATTTCTATTCACCACCTATTGAAATTGTAAGAATAGTTGCCCCTTTGAAAGAAGAATAAGATGATGATTTACAGTGAGTTGCATTTTGGGAATCATAATCTACTGTCGCAGAATCATGTGTCAGCTGGAGATGCAAATAGTTGGTAACCCAGTGGCAAGTGAAGCTTCTCAAGTCTGTTTATAACCTATATATGAGTTTAGCTAGCAACATAATAGCAGTCAATTTTCTAATTCAACACTAAGTCATCAAAGACTAAGAAATTATTGGGATATTTTCAAGACCACAGAAGACACTGGACCCGTAGGGTAAACAATAGCTAGCCCATCATCTTCCTCTCTCTCTCTCATGGTGTGAAAAATTGCCCATCATCTTCCTCTCTCACTAGGGTCAGACCTCTCAATTTGTCCCATGCCATCTAAAATAGTATGAGTCTCTGTATCACGAGGTTAAGCTCTTACCCCACCCCTAAGATCACCATAAATAGTGCCTGCCTATCATGAATATTGTCAATCTTCTCAATAGGGTTGTCTAGGCATGAAATCACAACTAGTCAATCATCTTTTCTAATTTCATTTCAATATAATGAAGAAAAATATTTAAAATTTTGCAAAACTTAAAACATAAGAATATATTAGTTCAATATCTTAATAAGACACAGATCACAAGGTCAGATAAGAAATTCCTAATTTAAGTTTATATAGAGCTAGGTAAACTTCCCAAATGTCATTTAATAAATATATTTATTCTTGTTATCAACTATTTTAATTTGTGATTCTGTATACCATAATTAAGTTGTGTGAAAAAATCGCTTTAATATGTAAATTATGTTTAAGGAGCACTACACTTTAATGGAGTTAGCTTATATAAACAAATAAAGTGAATCAAATAGTTCTAGCACATATTGAATATAATTCCATCTACACTATCGAACAGCCAATCAGTTAAACCTCAATGGCTTGGAGAAAAGCATCATTGTTGGTCAAACAAACTGCTTGCAAAGATTCAAAAGATTCAAGCAGAGCTCACTATGGACCAGGATTTATCTATTTATCCTCGATACTATGCCTATAAGGGTGAAATCAATTCAATGTCATAACACCAAAAATATTTAGCTTCAACATGTTTTACAATAAAATCTCCATAATTATTAAATTGTATCTTCATTGGTAGGTCACATTTTTAAGCTTTATGTTGGACAATTCTTTTAAATGTATGTTTGGCATAAATCAATAATAATCTTTACAAATCTGCAAAAGTCCTGCTAATTGGTAGATCAACACTTGTAAGATTTATTTTGGAGAAACTTTAGTGCATAAATATTGTATATTCATATTTGAAATTTGACAATTAAAGTACACTCTGAAAATTTAACCTGTTTCTATTAAATACATAATTCCTGATTTTAAGACAAATACTGATATTCTCTCTTAAGTAACCAATGTGGCCATCTTTCTCTATTGTGGTCATAGATTGCCACAATGAAACCCTTCAAATAGGTAACTGTTCTATCACCTTAATAAAATAGATAGAATTACTTGGAACTTGCATAAGAAAGATCTTTATGACTAAGCATGCTAAAATACCTTTTTTGGAATTTTTAATGGTTTCTCATCTTCACTTTCCTCATCTGAAGATTTCTCAAATGACTCCTCGAAGTTACTTCTGCCTTCAAATGCCTGAGTCAAATAGAAGCAATCACAAACACTCTACGTTTATGGATCAACCATGAGTAACACAAATAGATTACAAATATATTCAAAAGAACTAAAAATAATGAACAAAATAACTGGGAAAATAAACAAGACTAACAATCAACTTGAACAGTTAGCTAGAGGGTGTAAAGTATGCAAACAAAATCTGAATAATGACTAATGATGAGGAAAAAAACACACCATGGCCACACAACAAATTATATAGTGCTAAACAAGTCATGCTGGCATCAGATGTCGCAAAAATATCAGTGCCTAAGTTCACTAGTTAATTTTAATAGATATAAATTAGAAATGGGCTAGACAAAAGGAAGCTAGAGAAGCAAATATTCTTTTCAATTACAAGCATTGAAGAATATTGAGATAATTCAACATAAGCAAAAGATACTATTATATAATCCTTCAATGGAATATTACACACAAATCATGGCCTTACATCATCCTCATCAGCATCACTTTCAGATGGACACGATTCTTGTTTCTTTTCCAGGTTAGTATCTGGAGCTGTATGCTTCTCTGCTGCTTCAGGTGTATCTTCCTGCACAATTAGGCAACATTTCTTCAATGAAAACGTGCAAAAGGAACTTCTTTGCCTATATACAGACAGAATCCTATCATTACAAAAGAAAGAACAAAATTTGCCCTAAAAATAACAGAATATAGCAAATATAGCTGGAAGAGAGGGCATATGTTAGTGCATATATAATAATGTCGTGCTTGCTTCATCCAAACTAGTGTCAAAGTTCGAGTTTTGTGTAGAATTCGATGAAGTTTGATCAAGTGTCAATCTTCCCTATTCTTAATATTTGGGCAAAAGGTTAAGATCTTTTGCAATGGCTTGTCTTGATATTGAGAAACCTTGGTAGATAATCAATTTTGGATTTATAGGTTTGCAATTTTGAGATCTTAAGAGAGAGGGGGGTTATGCGTTCAAGCAAAATGTGAAGATTCGTTGTTTTTGTTTTTCGATTGAGATGCATGTTCCTGCTTATTTCTCCAAATTTACCTTGTGTGTGATTAATTTACAAAACAATTTATGAGTTTAACTGACTACTAATTGTTTTAAAAGGAATTTTAAAGTGTTAGTCATTTACCGAAAATAGAAAAAAATAATATTTAATGAAGGGCTTGAAATGAGAGGATAAAAATATATTAATATTTCATTACTTGTGCTTCGTATCATGTTATCATGGGATGTTATTTGTGCGGATAATTCAACAGGGTTTTGTTTTTGAAAATTTTCCCATATACTCTTGCTTGTTGATACTTGTCATTAGTTGCTTTCCTTTATGTTCTTAACTCTAACTTCCTGTTATGTCCTACTGCATGAGTCAGCATTATCGAGGATGACATCAATAACTACAATATAATGACAGCTACGGTTGCAAAGGCTAGAGGTCCACAACTAATTTGTTGTGACATGTGCAATGATCCACAAATCACAACCACATCATGGACAAGCAGTGTTGTAAATGGTGGTAAGCAGTGGAAGGGCGGTCAACGAACGCCTACCGCCTCAGCCGCCTAGGTGATTGATTTTTTTTTACTATTATATATATACTTAAATAATAGAATAATTTTATTAGGCTTAAATATATTAACTAAAAATAAAAAATTTAATCTAAATAATTTTTTAAAATAATTATATATATATATATATAATTAATAGGATAATTTTATTAGGTTTTAATTAAGTCTATATAAATTATCTCAATCATAACTAGGAGTTGATTAAAATTATTAATCGATTAAACCCTAAGTTAAAAAAGAAAAACCTAACTTTTGTTTCGGCTTCGAATGCGTAGTGCGATCAGACGCGTCGTCGGACCTGAGCGACGCGTCCGAACGTGTCATCGGAACCAGGCGACGCATCCGGGCCCGTCGCTAAGCTTGATCGACGCTTCCGGGCCAGTTGCCAGACTCAGGCGACGCATTTGAGCTCATGTGAGGGGTCTGGACTTGTCATTGGGACCAAGCGACGCATCCAAACTCGTCACGGCACGCCGACATACTTACGAGATTTCTAACCTACTAATCAGCAGTAGGCAATGGCGGCAGCAACCTATGTTGACTTTTGACTGTCTAAAATACCGCCTATGACAAAAGCGATGCGATTGATGTCTACCTCCCGCCTAGGTGTCGCTTGGGCGGCCACCTCAACCACCATTTAGAACATTGTCAACGAAATACCTAGTTTCCTATTAGGGTACATTCTTTTACTGCCTAAACGGATGATGTCTAGTCCAAGTCATGGCCTCATGGATTGTATACCTAGATCCTTCATTGAATATATTATGTTATCAGGTAGAGCTGAACCAACAATGTCTATCCAACACTTTTGAGGAGATCAAAGGTTACTACATCAAAAGCCAATCATTTCCTATAGTTTCACTTCACCACTAGGGGTGTAAACGAGTCAAGCCGCTCGCAAGTTATTCAGGTCTCGATTCGAAAAAAAATCGTTCGATTAAGTTAACAAGTCAAGCTCAAGTCTAATTTCGAACACGAAACATTATCGAGCCAAGCTCGAGCTTAACAGTATTTGGTTTGTGAACTCACAAACATATTCGTTTAGAGACTTGTGATCGTATTCGTTAAGAGGCTCGCGAACATATTAATGATTGTAATTTTCATGTTATGTATTGTTAAGAATTATTAAGTGTTCCATGTGTTGGCACTTTAAGTTGTTTAATTTTCACGAGCTCGAACTCGAGCTCAATTATGCGCCTAACGAGCTCGAATTCAAGCTTGTTTAACGATCTGAAAATTATATGTTAATGAGTCAAACTCGAACTAATTAAATTTCAAACCGAGCTCGAGCCGTTCACGAGCTATTTAATTTCATCGTGAACCGAACTCGAACTTAAAAAGTAAAACTCGAATCGAACTCGAGCCAAGCTCGAGCTTAGAGTAAAACCAACCAAGCCAAGCTCGAACCTCTTACTGATCAGCTCGGCTTGGTTCGATTGCACCCCTATTCACCACAGATTCCAAAGATCAAAAGCACTAAGGCTAAAATAATACTTACCACTTGGTCTATAATTGTCATTTGAAATGTGTATTCATTAATTCACAAGTTCTATCTTCATATATGTTTCTTTAAAAATCATATAACTTATAAATGATTTAATTCTTCAAAAATATAATATATTTTGTATATTTTATGAATTTAACATGTTCTATGTTTTTCATAAATTTTTATCAGACCAAAGGAACTGGCAACCCCTTGGCCAACATTAAGCTTGGGTTGGCATTGATTTGGATCGAGCATGACTTGAGTCCCACCATCCTGGGCATTTGTTGTGCCCCATCAACATATTGGCCATGTTGATCGCAATGAGAGCTCATGGAACCAACACCAAGAATAGGGCAAAGATTGTCTTTGCTCCAGAGTTGGAGGCTTTCATCAAGAATACATATCACAAATTCACTACAGAGTGGTCTCAGGGTAGACCAACATTAGAGGAGGCTCAAGCTCATATATTGCTAGCACCATTGGTGTGACCACATCTACTATCTTTGATTCACCAATTATTGCTACCTCCATTCATGATAGTTCCCTTTTAAGCTCCTTTAAAAGTATACAAATATGGCATGGAAATAAAAGTATCTAATGCATAAACTGCTAGTGCTTCTACCTCTTCACCATGAGTGATCCTCTAATAGGAAAGAATTGCGTATCTCATATGAATCATGAATTGATCAACATCCAAAGGCGAACTAGAAAGCAGAAAAATTCGATTTCAAGGAGCATTAATGATTATATTTGTGATTATAACCATAATTATAGCGCATAATATTATGCTTCTATGATATACATGTAGATCCTCCTGCTTATTTATCTTGAATTTACTAATTTGTCCTCAACTGCCTCTAGAGACCTAAACAACAAATTGCTGAATTAGTTATGTTTACGTTTTTCCTTTTCAAAGCAAATAGAAGCCAATGAGGAGAAAAAGGGGGCTAAGAAGGTTGCATATATGTAGTTAACATTTTCATGATTAAATCTTCTAATAAGGAATTTTGATCTCTCCTAACAATATTCAACATAACCTACATTGCCATGTAACATGTTAGGAAGTAAAAAATTGATTGATTCTACAAAATATAACATTTGACAAAATGAATAATTGAGTTAGACATGCTAAGTTAAAGCTAAGATTGGATAGAGTAGCTACTTCAAGATAAACTTCGAGTTCATCGAAACTAAGTGTATATTAGATGTTTCAAAACTATCATACATTTTAGATTATAATTAATCATTACCAATGATAGTCAATTTATATCATCCATGGCATAAATGAAAATAAATAAATTCCTGTTGAGTGCATATGAAATTTTGATTTCTGAATAACAAAGTAATTTTCCAACTTACAAAGGAAAAAGAAAGTAAAAGTGTTGCTAATTTTGATTTATTTAAATTATAGAAGCCAATTGCCACTAATGAAGTGACATTGGCAATGATTGATAAAATGCAGGGGCATACATTGAAGGATACTTTCTTCAGCTCGCAAGGGAAAAAAGAAGAAATTAATCGCATGAGATAACTTTACAGTGTTAATCAATTACATATTACATTAAAAACATCCAAAGGCAAATAACACTTGACACACCTCTTCTTCCAAGTCAGATAAAGTTTCATCATTTGAACTGTTAGTTTCCAGTTTCCTTTTTGATGGGACCTCCTGTGGAGCATTCGTAAGCTTCTTGAGATGCTCTTGGACAGCCATCTAGTTATAGATGCAGAATCCTTTTAATGGGTGCTTTGAGCAATAACATTTTATATGGAAAAAGATAATATGTCATAATATAATAATATCTAAGCATGGTTGCCTATAAAGAAAATTCAAAGACCACAACTATGTTTCAATGAAGAAAATTCATACATTTTATAATTGTCATTGACATGATTTTATTGATTAAAACTATTGATTAGGGGATAAAAAAAGGATTTAGAGAAGGGAGAGAGGATAAGGACATGGGTTCTTTCAACGGAGAATCAGAGAGGCAAAGTGCAACACATAGGAAAGGAGAAAAGAGGGAGAGAAGGGAATGGGTTTAGGGCTGTGGGGCCTCGCCAAGTCCTCTACGAGACAATGAGACCTCACAGTGGCCTCCGCGAAGTTGCGAGGTCCCATAGCGACTGTCAAGCCTTTCGACGGCCTCATACAAGGCCTCGTGACCAAGAGAGGCCTTGCAGCCCGTGCCGACCGACACAACTTGGTATTTTAAATGTTGAAATGAACAAGCATTATAATCAATTTTTCCCGCAATGCAATTGAATGTGAATGTTGATATGGAATAATTTAGACTAGTGAATTCCAAATGAGAATTTACCACATCATTAAGTAATTTATAATAATTTGTAATATAAATCTAGTGTGGTGGCAAGTGATAGATAAAGAAACCAAAGTCAGTAGATTGACGAGTCTTAAAGTTATAAGTAACTATAAAAACACCAATGCTTTGCATTCCAAGATTATGATGTCCGTTTTGTTCAGTTTCCTCTTTTCCTGTAAAGATAGATGAGTTATGATTTGTGAAAGATTATTCTTCAGAGGGAACAATCCAATATATGGTTCTTCCGATTTGAGGTCCTTCAAAGGTTGCATCATCAAGGAATTCATCTAAGGTATTATGGTATTGTTAGATGACTCTTCTAAAATGTCATTTAAAGACTTCCTAGGATCTCCTAGGGTTTAAAGATTTTCCGGTCTCCCGGGGTCAAGTTATCAAGATTTTTTTTCGAGTCTCAACCTACTTTATTTCAAAAGATCTTTGATTATGAGTTAAAGGCTTTGGATGTTGTCTTTGAATTCAACTCACTTAAGGATGATTGTCATGATTTAATACATTTGTTAGGTAATAGTCTCTTAGAATAGTGGAATATGTCGTTCCATCAAATTTATTTTCATTTTGTGTCAACAGGCGATGACTTCTAAATGTATAATACAGTAATGCTCCTGAAGACTTTGTTAAAATTTTCTTGTGATTACAACACATTTGTTGTTGGCGTATCATGCTTGCTCAAATGGAAGACATCTCATATGGGTCAAAATAGCTTCCAATGTTGTTTAACAAAACTAAAAATTTGTTGGGTACAAATATCTACCAAAACTAAGTGCATCTACCTACAAGTTGAATCTAGAGATGGCAAAATGGACCTGCTAGGTCCGCCCAAGCCTAATTGGCCCATGTATGAGTTTGTTTGTATCAGGCCTAGGTTGACCTAGGTACGAGCCCATTAGGCTATTTAAATTTAAAAAATCAAATAAAAAGATTTTTTTTAAAACAATTAGAAACTAGTAATTGTTTTATTAAAACTCTAATGATGTAAACAAAGAAAAGGCATTGATTAGAATTTTGAATTCTAATTGATTCTAGTAATATTTTATTCAAGGGTGGGTATAGTTTGATGTCATAGTTGAGGCTTTTCTCATGGTGGGAGTTTAATGAGCTAATTTATTTCGATATTATCACTACATCTTTTCTAATTTGGTTGGAACATAGTTTTATAAAATCTTACCGCCTTTATACAAAATCTTCTTTAATTAATGAAATATATCAATTTAAATCTCTGTGTGAGGTTCTTTTGTTCTTTGTGCAAATAGTTTTCCTTCATTTCATCTATTTCGTCACATTCTTTGATGTAATTTGAGGGTTCCAATTTTGATGTTGCATCAATTGGTATGAGAGCAATTTCATGATATATCAGTTGTTTCTATGTTCATTGATAAAGTAAGCTCTCCTTCCTAACTCTGGAATCATCTTGATACCAAGGGCCACCGTATAAATTCTTATTTGATTACTGAATTTTTTGTTAACTTTTTAATTGTACAAATTTAATTTCTCAACCAAGAACCTCATTTTCCATTACTAATACATCTCTCGCTCTATCTTGCATGGAGAATAAGGTAATTTAAATTTCATTCCTGAATGACACTACATTGATGAATAAATTAAAGACGAAAAAAACAATGATATAAAAGACTAATCAGCTATATCATAGTAAAATTTTAAACATGGCATGCATTTGGTAAGAAACTCTATATTTGAGAGTTAAGGTGTCAAATATTAATATAACTTTTGGTTATCACATGTTGGTATTTTTGAGGTCCAAGTGATAATATAAGCCAATGTAGCTACACAAAAAACCACCTCAGTTTCTTTCTTCTGCTTCTTGGCTATCACAACTTTATCTAATACCTCTTCTGCACCCCTCTTGCCTGGAGAATGAAATAATAAAACAAATTTAAAATAAAATAAATGAAAGAGCTTTGAAACACAGACGAATAAGATATCCTAACCTTGGTTATCAGGTTTTCCTGATACTGCTGAAACAGCTGGTGCGACCTGCATGGAAACAATCATCAACAAATATTGTACTTCCACCTCATCAACAAATATTGTACTTCCACCTATACTTCCGTTATTAAAACGTTTAACATTACCTGAACATTAGTTTCATTGCTTGAATTGTCCATTTCTGATGCTTAAGGTAATTCAGTATAAGCTGAAAAATAAAAACTTGGTAAGATAAAAGACAAAGAAGATTCATCTCGCCAAGAATAGCTGATAAGTCGTAGAATTGTGAAATGTACCACCAGGTTTTTTCATCAGTCACAACGGATAGAGTGGGGAAAAAATGTTTGAAAAAGATTGTAAAATAACAAACAGCAACTCAAAACACAACTTTTATTTATTTATGGTTATGAGATAGGCTCTATCACCTACATAAAGGCATAACCAAAAATCCAAACTTGCAGGCAGACCGACTAAAACATCTGGAGCAACCAAGCATGCTACCTGAAGCACTCTCAGCGTCAAACAAGGAGTAGCCCAAGTCCGTGGAAAGAAATAAAAAATGGAGGCCCGATTTGAGAGCAACGCGAAAAACACAGTACTAGAATTCCGCTAGCTACCAAGGTCAAATCACTCACCGTGAAAATGAAGGTGAGGGATGGTAAGCAGGATCGAGGGCGGAGGAGAATACACACTCACCCGGAGCGGTATTAGGGTTTTGCAGAGGGTTTGCAGGGAGAGGATTCAGTCTCTTATATAGCGGGAGAGGAATCGGGTTGGTTCGTTCGGTTCGTCGAGCTGGAGGGTTGTGCGAGTCGCGTGCGTGCTTCCCGCGTGCTGTTATTGGATCAACTGCCGTCCGTTCGAGAGTGTCAAACAAGCCCCCGACATAGCTGAGTTGATTACGATATAGTAAATTTGTAAAAGAAGATAATAAGTTTGAATCTTGACGAAGTCAAGCAATACCTTCTTATGTCGTGATCAACTGCAATTTCTTGATTTACCTCCTCACATATGATCGTGGGACGGTCGTAAGATGAAAGATTCCACCTTTTTTACCTTTTTGTAGAAAGAGTGTCAAACAAAAGTTAGGATGATAAAGTGTCTTTTTAACATAAGTAAAATCTTGGAACATGATTGAGTTAATTAATATAAAATAGATTTATTAAAATAGATAAAAATTAAATTTCGATAAAGACGAGACAATATCTTTCTTCGTAATAATTATACTGCAATCGATACCTCCTTATGAAATCGTGGAACTCATGTGAGACCAAACAGAAAATATTGCAATGAAGGGACAAAATTAATTGGTTAAACATCAATTTTTTAAATTTTTTTTTGAATAATTGATTTAAGAATATTATATTAATAATTTATCAAATATTTTTGATTTATTTTAATAATCGATAAAAAAATATAAAATTAAATCAATCATTTTTATACTTCGGAAGGGCATAGACTCGATATCAGCCTTTTTGTGCCTTGCAGGAGTTTGAAAACTAATGAGGGTTGGTTTAGTGGTGACTTAAAAAGGAGAAAAGGTTAATTATCTTTATTAATCGGTTTAGAATTGTATCGCAAGTAAGATTGATTGTTCTTTCTCTCATAAATGTTACTTTATTTTATAAGTGGCACTAATTTATTATTACAAATCATATATATTGCAAGATTTGGAAGAATCTTGGTTAATTCCAAAATTTTAATTAAATCAAAATAATAGACTGAATCAATTTATTTTAAAATTTTGATTGGGTTGATTCCAAAATTCATTTTAAAAAAAATCTTAATTAGATTTATTCAATTCGATCTGGATTATAAATGCATTACACCCATTAAATTGAACTAATTCGACTGATGCATTTATATCAACTATTGCAGTCGATTGTCCATAAAATAATATTGATGGTGCAGTATCAATCGATCGTGGATAAAAAAATTTGATTAATTTGATAACAGATCGAATTAATTGATTTTATAACAATTCAATTTATTCCGTTTCAATGACAAACGATGATTCAATGTATCAAATAAAATTAAATTAATTCAATTTTAATTAATTCTTTTTAATTGTAACTGAATGCTCAGCTCTAAATGAAGCAACACCAATCTTTTGACATTCCTCACATTTTTTATGAAATCCTAAACCCTAAACTAATCTATTGGCTTTAAGACTTTGGGAGGGGAATGCTGATAATGAAGTTTGGTTAAATGATTGCCAACTTGTTTATGAGCTTTAATTTTTACTTGAAAGATATTTCATTTGTCAAGCTATTCTCATGATACTGGGAAAAAAATATCAGCGTTAGTTCATTCTGCACCGCCATTCAAGTTGAATCCAACTCTAATGGATATAAACCGTCGATAACCCAACATAATAACGCATCAACACAGGGAATAAGAGAGAGATCTTAGTTGCAATATAAACTCGAAGTCACCAAAAACATTGCTAAGCAAATCTTAATTTCAGAACATCAAATGAACAAGCATGAAAAATGCAACTGAACGGGAGTTTAGAGCAAGAAAAAAGAAACATCCAGATTAATTCGATGGTCTACTTTGTGTCTAGAGACCTTAAATTGCAAGAGCACAAAGTAGCATAAAACTACAAATTATCATGTAGGTACTTGGAAGCAAAAAAAAAAAAAAAAAAAAAAAACTCAGTCAAATAAGTGGTTCCATGAATTGAATATGCCCAACTCCTAGTAAGTAATCCATGAATAATATCAAATGTGATACCTGAATTAGCAACCCATTATTGCACAGTTGTAGACAAAAGCACCAGCTCTTTCTCGAATAGAAAGCACATCCCACTCTGCTCCATTTGCATTTCCATCTTCAGGACGCCAATAGTGCAGAATAATTACTTCACCTTGAGGTCCTCTGTGGCCACCAATCACTAACAGTTTATCGTCGCATGCTTTGAAAGCAAGACCCCAGCCATTTGAGTAGTCGGCTCTCACAGGCAATCGCCTTACGACATTCCAGGTGTTATTTGCCTTGTTGTACTTCTTAACTTCATTCGTGGATTGATCAGCAGCATAAAGCTGATTATTTACAACAGCAACAAGAGGGGGGGATTGAGTAGCTCTATTACCACCAGGATACATGTCCCTAATTCTTCGCCATGTCCTTGTTTGAAGATTATATTCCTCACCACAAGTTAAAGAATCTGTATGGTTTGACATGCCCCCTATAACATAAAATTTACCATCCATAAAGAAGCCGGAACATAATCTCCTTGGGACATTCATATCTGGTAGAGTCTCCCAAGCACCAGTCTCCGAATTGTACATCTCCACACACTTTGAAGTGCGTCCAAGCGAATCACTTCCACCAGCAACGATAGCGATTTCCCCAGAGCTTCCAGATCCAAAAAGGCAACGAGGTAAGTTCATAGGTTTGCATCTAGACCAGTCACGCCTTATCAAACTGTACACCCAAATAACAAAGCCTATTACTTCGCGCCCAAAAACAAGTAGCTGGGTTCCCACAGCTAGAGATTCCTTATCTGCACAAGAGAAGCAATCGTCACATGGCATCCTTGGCAGCCTCATCCATCTACGCCTGAAAGGATCAAATGCTTCCCAAGGCATCAAACTACATGCCAGGTAAACCCAGTGTTCGATAACACCGTACTGTCTCCGTAATTTATAAAGACAACCGCTACGAATCAGTGAGTTAAACCTTCTGTTCAGACAGGCAAGTGAAGGGTAGTCAGACCTGCATATGAAGGTCAAACAAACTAGTGCAACATCATCATAGAGTCCAGGGAAAAAACTATCATTAGATCTTTGATCAGTATAACTATCTCCAGTTTGAATCTTCACCGTAAGCCTTTTACTTTTCAACCCTCTAATATTCAAGCTGTCAACATTCACATCTTTGTCAAACATATCCTTCTCCTCCTCCCCCAGTAAGCTCCAATTATTTGTTAAAAGTAGGCAAGCCAATAAATATTTGTGACAAGAACCACAATCCTGACTAAAAGATCCTAAAATCTGTAATAGATAATTTAGAGTGGCATTCATGGTTCCCAGATTGCGATGTTGTAATTCCATTCCTCTGAGGGTGAGTACCTTGACTATCAGCAGTCACGCAATTATACACAGATCACTGAAAAAAAAATATTAGGCTCTTAAGAAAAAGGAAACAGAATTAAATCACAAGTGTAGATATTATTATTTGCAAACGCTATGGTAGCATACAACTTCATGGCATATAAAAAAATACATAATAAAACTGAAATAACAAAGCTAGAGATTTGACTTCAGGAAAGAAGAGAAATACAAGAGTTACCACCATCAACTATTACTGTGAATGCATAATAGGCCAAATAACAACCAGACATTATGCTAATCAAGGAATGGATCACAAAGATCAGATTGATGCCACCTGACCCATGAAATTTAGCAGTAATTCATATGATGGAAGTAGCCATACTGGCAAGTCCAAGCTTGCATAAATTAACCTATAGACTCCAAAATGGGTGAGAATTTCACAATTTTAACAGTGAGGTTTTTAATGTAGAACGGGCAGCAGGGGTACAGCCATTTATAGCAATTACCAAGAACTATAGTACAATTTAGTACTTTCAAGGTATATGCTAGAAAACAGCTATTTTGCCTCCCCAATTGAATTCTTGTACGGAAATTCATGCTGAAGATGACTTGAAATGACTAACTAATTAAAAAGGTGAACAAATTCTGCCTCCTCAATTGAATTCTTGTATAGGAATTGAGTAGTTTTGGCATCATCTAAAGCATTGATGACAAGATGGGTTCGTTGAATTCATACATAAATCAAACTAATAAATTGACAACATCAAGTTATAGTTTTGGTTGGTTTTGCAGCAATACAAATCTATACAAAGATGAGCTTCCATATAACATCAACACCATGAAGGTTAGTAGCAAAAGCATCAAGCCAAATAATACTTAAGTCGTCAAACAGGAAATTTGACCTTTCGTACACATAAGAACCACTTTAGATATACATAAATCAAACTAATAAATTGACAACATCAAGTTCTAGTTTTTGGTTGGTTTTGCAGCAATACAAATCTATACAAAGATGAGCTTCCATATAACATCAACACCATGAAGGTTAGTAGCAAAAGCATCAAGCCAAATAATACCTAAGTCGTCAAACAGGAAATTTGACCTTTCGTACACATAAGAACCACTTTAGATATTATTATAGAGTATATGGCCTTTAGCTCCAACCTTATGGCAGAACCATCTATTTTGAGCCTTCGTCAACCATATCTGGAGTCCAACAACATGAATAGGCACACTGGAATGGTATATCTCTAGCATATATAGATCATCATAGCAGAGTAGCCATCTAGTATATTACTTTTCATTTGACAATTCGGGAGATGAATATTTGTAAGAATTGAACTTCCAAGATGTTCATTTATTAAATGGATACCTATGGGAAAAGATTGACTTTATGTTGCAACTAAAAGAGATTTCCTTCAACCTACGGGAGAAAATTCACAATATGGTGCAAAAGAGATTCCTCTACCTCCAAAATTTGTGTTGTAAATAACCAACTGCCGCTCAATGTAAAACTCTTTTTTTTTTTTTTTTTTGCAATTCAGCAATAGATAAGATCTCCCAAAACAGTTACTACCTCTAGAACCAAAATTTGTGTATATTTTCTAACTATATGCAATGGAAATCACATAAAAATTAAATAATTACCCTGTCAAGTTCACTACTGATTCTGAGGGAGTCTACATTTGGATATACTCTTTGATGCAATATAATGAGTTATACGCCACAATAATGTGATTTCTAAGAAGTATCAAGCTTTGATCTTCAGAATCTCATAGAACCACAGCTACCCAGCTACATTATAACTTTCACGGCTTAACCATGAATATGTGCAACCTGAGTTCAGTACACACAGTGTTTAAAAGTTATAGGCAGAGCCCTTTTTTAGATCGACATGGGTTCATATAGTCCCTTTCATTTTTTTTTCACTGATCAACAATATAGGTTCATAAATGTTCGTCCACGAAGTGGCATGTGCACAAAAGGGATACACATATAAAAGTGCCATATATTAGGATGAAACAGCAAAATAGTCCTACTGCAGATGAAGCTCACTATACAACTCTTCAAAGAACCAATTCGACTGCAGTTCACACACTACCACGATTTTATGGTTCCAATTAATTGAATGGAAAAACATTATATTAATTTTTCATCGCAAGCACGCAGCTTTTTGGTCGAGAGCTGGAATATTCCCTCGACTAATGAACATTCAATCAAATGCAAAATGCCTTATATACCAATAGACAGCTAAAACAGAAACGTTGCCAGGAAATTTGATCAAGTAAATGGTCATAGATGTGATTTTACCTCATCGGATAATGGCCAACCAGTCTCAATTGGTCACAAAATCATTTTCAGCGCATCATCCGCTCCTTGCCTAAATCCCCACGAAAAGAATGGTATCATGTACCTAAGCTAGTAACAAAGAACCCCAGATCTCCAGATCCAAGAACAAGCTTCGACATCAGAAGACCAACTACAGGGCATAACCCTGTGAATCAGAATCAAATCCACCTAATCAAACGTTGCCAAGAAAAAACAACAGGAATCTCTCCTCATTCCACAAGAAATCAAACATCTCAAGCCAAACACCTACTAGAGAACCGATCGAGGGCATCGCCAAGGTTCCAGATCCGCCGACGGCGATCCGAGGGAGGGTCCGTCCGATCGCCCAGAATGGGCCATCGCGCTACCAAAAAAATGGGCGAAGAAACGAGGAACTGTCAGTCAGCCGGCACAACCAGATCAGCTTCAGGTCGTGGAAACGGCGATCGAAAACGCCTAGCAGAGATCGATTCGCCGCCGCAGAGGCAGAGCGGAAGACAGAGAGGGGTAGGCTTCGCTTCGCCCGTTGCGAGTTGATACTTAAATGGAGGCCGGAAGCCGTGGGCTTACAATAGGGGCAAAGTGGTAATTCGACTGTCCAGGGACAACCGATAATAAATAGCATTAAAATTCGTACTGGCCATCGACCGTCCGTTCCCTCTGATCCGGGCGATGGACGACAGGCATGTGGTCCGTATAGTAAAAGGATATGCAGATAACCGTAGTGTCAATCTCGATCTGTGGCCGCACGGGAGCGAGGCCAATGTGGCAGCTAGCTACCTTCCTGCTTCCCACGGACGAAACTCTGCGTTCTGCACCCGCCGGGACCACCGACGTCACCCGGCGTCACAAAAGCGGGCCCCACCTCACCGGCCTGCCCGGTTACGTGCTGCGGGTGGATACGCTCGGGTACCCGTTAGTATTTCGAAGTGGGAGTTCTAAACTCACCCCCATTTACTCAATCTCGCATCTGTCGCTTCCAATTGAACCAGATTTGAAAGGCGTAGATTTCGAGTAGTAATGGGTGACTTTATACGTTGGCTTTTGCCAGGCTGTCGAGTAGGCCAGGGTCGAGCACTTTACTGAAGCGGGGAGTGGGAATTCTAGTTTTTAACTCAACGGTAAACGGGGAGATAACGGCATATTTCTATAAAAGGAAAGAAGGGAGTTATAAACAGGCGCAGAAGAGAAGAAAATTACGAGAAAGCCACTGAGTCTCTTTTTTTTTTTAATCTTCTTGTTTATATTTTATAAATCTTAATATTCACATCGTTAATAATAATCTATCAAGTAATAAACCTTGTTGAGTACGATGAGACTTTTTGAGATAAACTCATGTATGCCAAAGTCTTGCCTTTGGATGATGAAAAGGCATTTCGAGTACAAATGTATAGTTTCCCGAGCACATTTTGTAAAGAAAATGTGTAAGGATATGTCGATTATGATTAATGGAGGATCATTGCGACAGAGCATCTTCGATTATGATTGTTGAAAGAGAGTGTAGAAATGCATGAGAGTAATTCCTACTTCACTTTCTTTCACTTGTGAAGAATTTCCTATTGATCTTAGGCATTTCAGCATTATTTGGTTCTACATGTGTAGGTATAAAGCATCTAAGTTTGGCGGTGTGCTCGTGCCTTAGTTCATGGTAGATGGACGAAAAGAGAGATGAAATGTTAGTTGTTCTAGCTCTCGCGACCTTTTATTGTTGATTTGGATAATTGTAAATATGATTCTCATGTCTTTAATCAGTCATGTTTACCATGCTATACGTGTTAGGACTCGTGAGCATTGTGTTAGGATCTATGTCTTTATTGCCTGATTGCTTCGATGATATTGTGTATTAGAAAACTTGAAGCGAAGCTAACTTGAACCAAGCTTGGTTCATCGCCTTCCAAGAAGACTATGTTCAAGGTTTAGTTCTAATGACTATCACTACTATTTTTCTTCTTCTTGAATACTTTTTGAAGGCGGAGAAGTCTTCCGTAACAAATACAATCAAATATAAAGATACAAATGAAATCAAAAGAAATTAAAATAAACATGTTTACACGAGTGAACTTTACTTTGGATATTTCTTGTTGTTTTAAAATGTCTCTTGTTGGTCCAGAAATGCAATAGTACTTCATCCTCAAATCCTTAAAAATCGACGGCTTCAAATCATCTTGAAATTTTCTTTTATAGGTTACTACTCGAATTGATTTCTGCTTAGCAATCAGACTAATTTCCGCCTAACAGTCGACTACCTCTCAAATCCCATCGTTGTACCTATAAAATGGCTATTTTGAGACAGTTTAACCACCATCAATTGATTGCTAAACCCTAACGATTGACTACCCCTCAAATCCCATCATTGTACCTATAAAATGGCTATTTTGAGACAGTTTAACCACCATCAATTGATTGTTAAACCCTAACAGTCGATTGATCATAAACAATCAAACCTCGTAGTCGAGCTCTGAACCTTCTATACGCGTGAACAATGCCACCGGTTGATTGTTACAATTCAACAGTCGACCGGTAACCTTCAGTCGAACTAATCAGTTAAGTTGAGTAAAGAACATTTTATTCGCTCAAACAGCTCCATCAGTGGATTGGTAGGAAGCAATCCATTATTGGGTTCCAGCAATCGATTATTGCGTTCTAGCAATCAATTATTGGATTCTAACAAACCCCCTTTACTCCCTTAAATCTTGAATTCGAAATTTAGAGTCCATCGATCGATCAATATACCCTATCAATCGACTGATACTCCTATTTTTACCTTACTAAAGTTGAATTCTTTCGTCTTGTCTGGTATCTAATTGACCTCAAACTATCAAGATTTTCTTTGCTCAGCATCTGATCAATCTTAACCTACCGAGGCTTTCATGTTCCTAGCATTCGGTCACACTTGACATGCTAGGACTTCTCCTACGTCAAACATTCAATTTATTTTGACCTATTTGGACTTCCGTACTCACTTAACATCCGATCCTTCATAATCTGTTAGGACTTTCCATTACTAAATAGTTGGTCATTCATGGCCCACTTAAATTTCATTTTTCATATTAAGTGTTTGGTCCTTTATGATCCATTTGGACTTCACTTCTAATGTCAAGTATTTGGTCATTCATAACTTTTATTCTTATCCTAACTCTCTCTATTAGACTTCTGAACATAAAATATCTGGTCAATCGAGATCAACTTGGACTTCTCACTTCATATCAATTACTTATTGGACTTTCGATTGCCAAGCTCCCAGTCAATCGAAATTCACTTGGACTTTTGGCTCAACCAACTAACATATTAATATGTTGTTAACTTGTAAAGTATCCAATCAACTTTGATCTACTTAATATCTCACTTGATCAACTAATATATTGATCGACTATTAAGTATATGATCAATTTTAAGCTATTTGATGTTTTATTCGACCAACTAACATATTGATGAAATATTTAAATTCAACTCGAGTCAATTCGAACTTAATCAATTGTTCCGGCTCCTTACCGACGACAGCTGAATCACCAGACAGGGGGGAGGCCGCGTCACCCGATGTTTCCACAGCAGAGGAGAGAGGACCTGAAAAGGGGGGCACTGAACGCACGGATTAGCTGGGCGCCGGGGAATCCCGGCGTGGCCACTCCGACGCTCAAGTCAGGCCGAGAAGAAATGCTAGTGTTTGCGGGGGATTCCAGATGGGCGGAGTGTCATACCTGAGGGGTTTATATAGGGCGAGAGGAGGCGATGCCTTCGGATCTGTGCTCTTGCCATTGGAGGATAGGGCGGAATTGCTGGGTCACGCGTGTGACAGATTCCGCGGATCGGACGGTTTGTCCATGCGGCTTATCCTTTCTGAATGGATGTGATCTGGCGGGGCCAAGTAAAGAGACTTAGTGTACACATCGCCTCTTGTGGATAAAGCATTGGAAGAAAGAGGCACATCGATCCGTTGGTATCATCTCTGCGTCAAGAGTGGCCGGTATGTGCGGTTGAGATGTGTGGATGCAAGGTATTCTCAACTGCATTGATAAGGGGTGCTCGGTCCGTCCCGAGCTTGTCACCTGTTTCGTTACTGAAGGGATCAATATGGGATCCTTGTCCTAAGGTAGGCACCTGATGCGGCGACCATGCCATGAGGTCGGCTTATGATATCGAGACCAAATCGTGAGGTCGGCGAGAGTTGCAGGATATTGGACACCGAGGTTTGAAGGAGCTCGGCTGGCATAATGATCTCAGTTCTACCCTGGCAGGTAGGTAGGCGAGGGAATGCTGTGCCTACTTGGGTTTGCCGAATGCCAATAGCGAAGATATACGGTTCCTTAACGAGGTTGGTTCGTAGAGTAGGCGTAGAGCGTTAACCCCAGCTGTGGGGGGGGGGGGGGGGGGGGGGGGGGGGCGCATATGAGATGTTGAGGTATGTGCCGACCTCGAGGCTAGGTGGGCCCAGGGTAGTTCGTATCCCAAGTTGGGGCTGTTAATAGGACTTCTTAGCCATGGTGCTGGGGAGGTGACTCCCCTGTCTAGGATCTGAGTTTACTTCACCTTCCTCTCCTCCTAGGAGGATCAGCTTCTCCTTATTGGATGCCTCGTCCTTACTACGTGTCTTCTGAGGGACTCCTTTTATCCTACGTGTTTGCCCACGTCATTCCATCCGGATCACAAGCCTCCCGACCTAGTTTAGTCGAAGGAGACGTAGTTCGACTGACTGAACACAAGTTTGGTTTGCTTCGTGTATCTGTTTATTTGGGCCCGTTCAGTTACGACCTTTACGTTGGTTTGATTTCTTTCATTGATCTCAGCGCCCATCGGCTCGAATTGGCCACCTCTCGCCGCGTCGATTGTTGTGGTTTGCTCATCAACGGTCAGGATTGTTCGACCGTTCGACTTAAACCCTCAGCGTTTCGTCGTCTTCTTTACTTGTCGCTTCGAGCCCTAACTCCCGCGTGTTCTCGTGCTCCGACTTCCCTCCGATCTTGTTCACGTTTCTTTCGCCCCCACGATTTCCTCATCTTCGCCCATGTCTGCTTTTTCTTCGTAAGTCTACTATCTAAGTTTAGTCGTGTTTCGTGTTGTTCTGTTGCCAAACCCTAGGGTTTTGTTCTTTTTCCTCTTCTTCTGCGTCGACCGACTTCTTGTTGTGTTTCCCCGTCCATCCTGCTGCTTTTACTCTTCCTGCTCTTCCATGGGAACCCCAGTCCGCTGGTATGAGGTCGAGACCTCTTTGCTGCGTTCGGATGATGCGGTGTTGCTTCGGGATCGATATGTGAGCCCTATGAGATTATATGTTGATCTCAGCATTTACCTTAAGTGACTATTTAGCTGTCTATTTGAAATTTTAATCAGGGTTTGCTACTTTAGCATGTAGACCTATGACTATGGATGATTCGGTCTATGGAGCATGACTAGGAAAGCGACTGATTAAAATGAATAGATTCAAGCTAAAAAGGAAGATTAAATATATTTACATCTTTTTGAGAATATTCACTGGTCGACCCATTTCTGTTATGTATAGAAATGATTGTGAATATTAGAGATATGAAACATGCTCTTGACATGATGATCAAATTGAGGGATTAGAGATGTTCATATTGATGTAAATACATATTATTTAATCTAGGTAAATAGCAAGACATAATGAGTCCAGGAAATGGTTATGTACCACTAGAAAAGTGATTTATGTATCACTGAAGAACGGCTAGGTGCCACCTGGATGATGGTTGTGAGCCATCAGATAAATGACTGTGTGTCATTCAGAAAATGGTTATGTACTATTTGGAGAGCGGCTAAGTTGGGTGTAACAACTTTCTTAGCATTGATCGCTCTATGAGCAGCTATGTAAGGTGTAACAACTTTCTTAGCAATGAATGCTCAATGTGCTTGCTGTCGCACGAACCATTTTCCTATGTATGAATTGGTTGTTCTTACAGTCTATGTGACTGTGCATTCCGGTTATATTTAGTCTATGTGGCTAGATACCTCTTAATGGTCTTTGTGACCATTTGCCTTTGTGGCTTCACTTGGACGAGTGGGAGATGTTGGCAGTTTCTGTAACCGCCGCCCACCACCACCACGCTGCACTCCCACGGAGTGCACGCACAGCCTCTCCCTATTAAAGGGAGAGGAAAGCCCTGCTGCAAGTGGAGCGGGCAGTGAAGAGGTTGGTCCAAGTAGCGATCTGAAGAGGTTGCGTCCAAGTCGAAGAGGGAAAGAAGGGATTCGTTCCTGACGCCTGCCGGAGAAGAGGAAGAACCAAATCGAGGATTTGGTTTGTGGAAACTTGAGGAGCCTTCCGATTCTTCGTGATCGTTCCTCCGACGCGAGCAATCTCAGCCAAGGCACGCTACAACAGGTACATGATTCTACAGTGTCGAGACTGAAACTCAAGATCGAGACTCGAGATCGAGATGAGGTCGGCATGTGATGCCGAGTGAGTGCCGAAATCGAAATTCAAGGTCGTGACTCGAGGTCAAAATGGGATCGGCGCGTGATGCCGAGGGAGCACCGAGACCGAAACTTGAGGTCGATACTCAATGCCAAGATGGGGTAGATGCATGATGCCAAGTGAGTGTCGAGATCGAAATTCGAGGTCGAGACTCCAGGCCGAGATAAAATCGGTGCATGATGTTGAGTGAGCGCCAAGACCGAAACTTGAGGTCGAGACTCGAGGCTGAGATAAGGTTGGCGCATGATGTCGAGTGAGCACCGAGACCGGAACTCGAGGTAGAGATGGGATCGGCGCGTAATTCTGAGTGAGCGTCGAGATCGAAACTCAAGGTCGAGACTTAAAGTCGAGATGAGGTCGGCACTTGATGCCGAGTGAGCGCCGAGGCTGAAACTCGAGGTCTAAATGAGGTCGGCACTTGATGCCGAGTGAGCGCCGAGACCGAAACTCAAGGTCAAGACTCGTGACCAAGAAGGGGTCAGCGTATGATGTCGAGTGAGCGTCGATACCGAATCTCAAGTTCAAGACTTGAGGGCGAGATGAGATTGGCATGTGATGTTGAGTGAGCATCGAGATCGAAACTCGAGGTCGAGACTCGAGACAGAAATGAGGTCGACACTTGATGCCGAGTGAATGCTAAGACCGAAACTCAAGCTCGAGACTCGAGACTGAGATGAAGTCAACACATGATGTCGAGTGAGAGCCAAGCTAGAACTCGAGACCGAGATAGGATCAGTGCGTGATGTCGAACGATTGCAGAGGTTAGGCCCTATACCTAATCTTTCTTAATAATTCTTCTCATTCTTGTTTGTCAGCCACGCGATGTTCCATCAACAACCACATGTTGGTTCCAAGACTCCACCGTATCACACTTTTTTCAATTAGTCTAGTCGAAAAAAACGTAGTTCGATTGATTGAACGACGTTGAGTTGTCGTTGGGATACCTTGATGAGGTGTCATCACTTTGCCGCTATCGATATATTTATGATCATTAAAGTTTGGGTTACCATATTAAATAGAGGTGTCTTTTCATTATTTTTCAAAAAGTATATAAATAAACATTTTTATAATCTCACGTGGATATAAATAAGAAAAGAGTGAAAATAAATAAACATTTTTATAATCTCACGTGGATATAAATAAGAAAAGAGTGAAATTAAATAAACATCTTTATAATCTCACGTGGATATAAATAAGAAAAGAGTGAAATTAAATAAACATTTTTATAATCTCACGTGGATATAAATAAGAAAATAGTGAAATGAAACTATTCTTCTCTTGCTCCCTTTAAATTCTTTCTATTTTCTCGATAGCCCATTACATTTTGGTCGAGCCGCTCTAGTTTAAGTCCCTATTACATAATAATATAATTTTATTCAAAATTATTATAATATTATATAAAAGATTTTAATTAAATTAAAACAATTTCGACTAAGTGAAAAAAAATATTTTAATATAATTATATTCTGATTTTGATTAAATTAAAGTAAATTTTTATAGTATTAAAATAATAGTATATATATTTTATAAAAATAGGAAGAATTATTTTTTAAAAAAAATTATGTCTTTTTAGTTTTATCCAAATTTATCATATTCAATGGCTTACTATTTACTTATTTAAAAATGTTTCGTTGTAGGAAACTACGTCAACCTGCTCCAGGCCAATTGAATTAGGGATAAAGGCGAGATCTCCCCGGCGGAGTAGAGCGCTTCATCCTGCGAGAACCATTGATGGAGTCTCCCTTCAGGGCCGATATCCTCAGAGGCCAGGTGGCTTTCGTAACCGGAGGAGGCTCCGGGATCGGCTTCGAGATCTCCAGGCAGTTCGGTAAGCACGGAGCTTCCGTGGCCATCATGGGTCGCCGCCGCCATGTCCTCGACGCCGCCGTCTCCGCCCTTCAGTCGGAGGGGATCCAGGTGACCAACATGCTTCTGCTAAAAATTGAAAACCTTTTGTATGTTTTTTCTAGAGAGAAGGCTTCTGTTTCTTTATGCTACTTCAACTTCAACTCTGTGATTCTTATAATAGCCCCTGTTAGGACACCACGCTTCTCCTTCTGATGCTTTTTATTATATTTCTCGTCTAGCTTTTCAGATAAGATGGTAACTACTCAATTATATTGAACTCAAAACTCTATAACATCATCATAAGCTGAGTTAATATTTTTATCATTTGGGTGCTATTAACTCTGATGCTTGTGTTACTGATAATGTTAAATTCTAAGGATAGGAAGAATAACATGTTTAATAACCAACTTAAAGCTTCAGATAGGTCGATGCTTTCTTGGAATTAAAGTCTTTTCTCTTTACCTACCTTGAAATGGAATGATAAGATCATTCCAACCTGACACACTATATACTACTACCAATAGTCTACAGCCAAGTTAGGACTGTTTTCTTAGTTTGATGCTAGTCTTCTTAAATTCAATTGAGTTTCTAGAAACTCATTTCGTTAGACGGGCATGTGTCGGAGCTTCAAACATCCAAATCAGGAGTAAAAACAACTTGAATTGTGGCTAGTAGAGTTACCTGGTAAAATTCTGCTGTGTTCTGCTAGAGTGAATTATTTGCTTGACGTGATTGCAGGCCATTGGCCTTGCGGGTGATGTACGTAAGCGGGAAGATGCATCTAGGGTTTTGGAAGAAGCATTTAAGCATTTTGGAAAGCTTGATATTCTTGTGAATGGAGCAGCGGGAAATTTTCTTGCATCACCAGAGGATTTATCACCAAATGCTTTTCGAACAGGTAATTGTCTTCCTATTTGATGATACAGTCTTGGAAGAATTAGTTTAGTTTATTATCTTCTAGAATTAACAGTGTTATATTTTTTCATCACTGTTTCACAAATCTAAAGGATGACTAACTGTTCAAATAGCAATACTTCCATTCCTCGTTATATATGATGCGTGCAGAACAATTATCTTAGTTACTTATGAATTTCATAAAAAACATCGCTAGTCCTTAGTTTATGGTTTCTGTTTTGGTTTTTTTACCTTGAATTTCTTGCAGATAGTAGCAACTATATTTGATAGATGCTAATTAAACAGTTACATTTCTTTGATCTGGAATTCCTAGTTCTCGACATTGATTCAGTTGGCACATACACCATGTCCCATGAAGCTCTAAATTATCTTAAGAAAGGAGGTCAAGGAAAAGGTCTGTCCACCGGGGGGCTAATTCTGAACATTAGTGCAACTTTGCACTACACAGCTTCTTGGTATCAGATCCATGTATCTGCAGCTAAGGTTTGCATTATTAAATATCATCTTCACATAGAATTAGGCAAGCACTCTACAACTTTCGCTCTCTTATATAAACAGGCAGCCGTTGACAGCATCACTAGGTCATTAGCCCTAGAATGGGGCACTGATTACGATATAAGGGTCAATGGAATTGCTCCAGGACCAATCCAAGACACTCCTGGGATGAGGAAGCTTGTACCTGCAGAAATGCAGAGCGATGTCTCTAGGGATGACAGGCTTCTACATAAGCTGGGAAAGACTTGGGATATTGCAATGGCTGCCTTATATTTGGCTTCTGATGCAGGTTTGTTATCTTATCTATTGAGGAAATTAGTTTCTAATTCCTCTTATCCGCTATTTGGTTATCCTTTATCCAACATCGTGAGAGATTTAGCTAATTTGTTGTTTATATTATATGCATGCATCTCATGATTTCTTAGAAATCGTTCTGGATTCTCTATCAGATCACCATCTATGTTGTTTAGCTTGAGGCAAACATTTGACTTCCTCCTGTAGGCAAATTTGTCAATGGGACTACAATGATTGTCGATGGAGGGCATTGGCTGAGCCAGCCCAGGTACATCGCTAAGGAAGATGTGAAGAATTTATCACGAGTCGTGGAGAAGAAGTCGAGAAAATCACCTGTTGGCATTCCATCCAGCAAGCTGTAGTCGTGCTACAATTGCCCCCCATGTTATTGTTCTATGGCAAGGTTATAGTAGTATATATAAGCTGCCAAGTTAATTGATTCAAGGAGTTATTCTCTTATTAATCATTAGAATATTGAAGTGAATC
Source organism: Curcuma longa (assembly GCF_044706935.1). Taxonomy (NCBI): domain Eukaryota; kingdom Viridiplantae; phylum Streptophyta; class Magnoliopsida; order Zingiberales; family Zingiberaceae; genus Curcuma; species Curcuma longa. The sequence goes on from NC_133864.1 coordinate 17,985,592, forward strand.
ACTGAATCTGTGAATTTTATTTAATAAATTCATAATTTGGGGGGAAATTATCATGTATTCAAGTCCTGCGCATATCGAGATAACTGAAAATCTAAAGACAATTATCGAGTTTGTAGTGTTTAAACTTGTTTGATAAGGTAATTGATTGAGTCTAAAATGAATCAAATCGTTAAAATGATTGTTCAAGTTTGATTTGATTTTTTTTATTAATTTAAGTTTGGTTTAAGCTGAATTTGAGTTTAATTCATTTAGATGTTATTTAGTTCTTAATTTAAGTTTATTTGATTATTTAAATTTTTTACATTTTAAGTTTTATTTTTTTGGTTGATTATTGTGTTTAATAATATAAATTTATTTGTTTATTTTGAAAGTTTCTTTATTTATTTAGCATGTTGATAAGAGTTTTATTGATGAATATTATTTATGAATATTAAGGAGCTGAACATATATGTTTAAATTTATTTATTTAATTTAATGAGTTATTAAATTTATTCATTGAATTGATTTGGTGTGTATTGACAAATATAAATAATTTTTTATGAAATCGAATATTAAATTTATTTATAAACATTTGATTCATTTACAACTCTATCTACTACAGTTATTACGGAGTACTAATAACATTGAGTTCAACTTTAGCAAAAAGGTGAAATCTATCATCTCAGTGGCTTCACACGGTCGGTCTCACGATCATCTATGAGGAGGTAAATCGGGAAGCTGTAGTTTGTCACTACGGGAAGGGTATTATTTCGGCTTTGTCGAGATTCGATCTTTATCCACTTCAATAAATATATTCTCACACTAACCAATTCAATTATGTTCCGATAACATTGAGCTCAACAATTCTACATAGAGATGTGATTAAATGTGGTGTAAAACAAACAAACTTTCTCAACTATTATTATATTATGTCAATGTAGTGGTTGTAGTATTAAATCCTCACAATGTCTTATTACTTTTGCCTAGTTTAATTTAACATTAGTTATTGTGTAATTAATTATTATAAAGTACGTTGATTGCTATTTTAACTTTTTAAAAAGAAAAGATCACTCTAATAATTAGGTGCTCCTTTTAAATTTTGCTCTTTCCTTTATAAAGCCATGCATTGCCCGACTTCCAGTCCCAACTCGCTCGGTCTTCCCCTGCCTGCCTCAACCAATTCTCTTTGATCGCCATCAAATGGCAGTCAGACCGACGGCCGTCTTCCTCCTCCTCCTCCTCCTCACTGCACTCCTCCCCGGCGGCGGCCGGAGCACCAGCGTGAGCGAGTTCCCTCTCGGGTTGCTCCCGTACTCGCTGGGGGGCTGCCGTGGGACGATCGCGGAGTGCCTGGGGTCGGGGGTGGAGCTGGACCTGGACACGGAGGTGAGCCGGCGGATGCTGGCGACGGCGTCGGACCACATCAGCTACAAAGCGCTGGATCCGAACAAGGTATCGTGCAGCCAGAAGGGGGCTTCGTACTACAACTGCCAACCGGGGGGGGAGGCCAACCCCTACAACCGCAACTGCAACCAAATCGACCGGTGCCGCTCCTAATAACGTCGACGACGACGTACGACGCAGCGAAATGAGTGTGGAGTGATTGCGCTGCTTTTTAGTTGTGTGCTTTCGTCGAACAGATGGCGTGCGCCCGCGCGCGTTATTGCCCGCGGTAATAATAAATGTCTCGAGTTAAGTCTATGTAATCTTGTTCGTTCTTCGTCGAGTCTTAATTTGTCTTTCTAAACTTTGTATCTTTCCCGTTTGTTAAGCAGTATGTGTTTTTCCTGTTCAATGATATATATATATATACGAAAATGCTATGCAGTGCAACATGTGCTGTGTGACCTGTGCGCAACACCATAATTTACCGCCGTTGCTGCCGCCCTCGTCGTGCCGTCCGACTACTGTCGGCTGCCGCCTTGGGTGCGATCGAGGTGCCACTCGTCAATGCTCTGTCCTATATCGGATTTCAATCGGATAGTGATCGGAATTCAACGTAATTTGATTGGAAGCAATCATCCTTTACTGCACGATCACTGTCGACGGTGATCAACTCAGATTCCGACTAAGGAAAGACCAACGTACGACTAAATTTATATATATATAAATTTACTTTTTTAATTAGAATAATTTATAATTAATCAAAATAAAAGGCAAAAAAACACACTACGAATCAAAATAAAAATGGAAAAAAATCATTTTTAATATTCATTTTTAGTTTTTTCCTTTATTTTAGAATTTGAAAAAAAGAAAAAAAAAAAAAAGGCAACGGCAAGTCTTCCGAGTGGAAGGAAGACCTTTTTTTAGCAGAGAAAGGAAAAGCCCTGCACCTCTGTTCCCGCCGACAACCCCCAAATGGCGACGCTACAGCGAGGCTTCCGCGCCCTCCTCTCGCTCGCCTTCCTCCTCGCCGCCGTCCTCCTCGCCCCTGCCTCCGTCGGTGGGGCGCCGGGCGCGCTTCCCCTCGGCTGGATCTCCTCTCTCTCCGGCTGCCGCGGCTCCATCGCGGAGTGCCTCGCCGGCGACGAGTTCGACCTCGGATCCCAGGCGAGCCGCCGCATCCTCGCCACCTCTGGTTACATCAGCTACGGCGCTCTCAGGCGCGACACCACCCCCTGCTCCCGCCGCGGTACCTCCTACTACAACTGCCGCCCCGGCGCCGAGGCCAACCCCTACTCCCGCAGCTGCTCCACCATCAGCCAGTGCCGGGGATGAAGGGGAAACCCCTAGATCTCTGCTCCTGTCGGCGAAAGAGATTCTCGTGGAGGGGAAAAACGGACTAATTTGGTATGTAGTTTGTCGTTGTGTTCGATTTTTAAATAATTCTCATTCTTGCTGGTATGAACTGATGCTATTGTTGAATTGACGGTGTAAAAAACATTTTTATTCTATGCAATCCCTTAAATTTTTTTTTCAAAAGAAAATCTTAAAAAGCAAGCAAACAAACAAACAAATAATTCTTTTTAGGCTTTGTTGTTTCCAGTTTTCACCAGATTTTGTGGTCAATGGTTCCTGCACTTCTTGTTGCTTGTAGCTATGAAATACTGAAAGTGCACTGTTTGTGTTATTGCTCCTTGATCTTCTAATGGTTAATGGGTTTTGTGCAAGTAGATGTTCATCTAGAAGAGATAGGAGAGGAAGAAGGAATTGGATCGACTGAAACAAACCTAGTCTTCATTATTAATGTTGCTTTGTTTATGTATCTCTAACCATTGGTAGCACATAGAGTTTGGTAAGGGTAAGGAGGAGTGAATTGTTGAATTGATGAAGAAGCTATTATTTTGCATATTCAACCATATTCTAATATGTTTTTGTCGGTCGATCCCCTCTGGAGCTGATTTTTAGAATGTGGACTCATAAGAACAGTAGGAATGATAAATGAAAGAGTATTTGGTAGTCATCAGAAACCACAAGGAAATTTAAGAATGAGAAGAGAAAAAGATAAAGGCAAGGAGCCATGGCATTTAAAAGTTTCTTGCATGAGTTATTACTGAAAGTGTTCATGACTGTAGAACGGCTTTAATAGTGGGGCAGATATAATTGCTTGAAAGTAATCCAGTGCACTGTGGCCTATGATTTGGGTTTAGAGAGATTAAAAGATGTAGCTTATATAGTTTCTTTCCATGAGATTAACTTCCAGTTCGAGTGCAACTCTCGATCTTTCAATTTCTAAATGGTAAATTCAACTGAAACAAACATAGTCTTCATTATTAATGTCGATTTGTTTATGTATCTCTAACCATTGGTAGCACATAGAGTTTGGTAAGGGTAAGGAGGAGTGAATTATTGAATTGATGAAGAAACTATTGGTTTGGGTTGTCGGTCGATCCCCTCTCTGATTTCTAGAATGTGGGCACATAAGATCAGTAAGAAATGACAAATGAAAGAGTTTTGTAGTCATCAGAAACCACAAGGAAATTTAAGAATGAGAAGAGAAAAAAAATAAAGGCAAGGGGCCATGGCATTTAAAAGTTTCTTGCATAAGTTATTACTGAAAGTGTTCATGATTGTAGAACAGCTTTAATAATGGGGTGGATATAAGGCAAGGGACCATGGCATTTATGTAAAGAATAGAAGTTTTTGTTCTAATATCTGTGCATCGGCAGCCATTCTTTGTTTTAATTCCTGTTTAATGGCACCTGTGTTAGTATTTATCTCATGAGTTGAGTTGAGTTGAGCTGCCAAATTAAGCTACACAAATATATGAGAGATGGAATAAAAACTTTCTTGTTTCTAATTTTTTCTGTTTACAAATATTGACAGAATTAGGCTTTGATCATCCCTAACTAAAGAAGTTTTGAGTAACTTTTCCACTGTCGGCTTGCGCCATATGTTTGATTATCTTGCTAATTAGTTTTTGCAGTATGACCTTTCATGGTAGTTTCTTTGTCGAGCTCAACTTTTCTTGAATAAGAGAATCTGGCCTTTATATTTCTCTTTTAAAAGAAGAAAAGATACAGCTAGATCTTTCATCTTGATGATTCATGCTCTTTTTAAAGGAAGAAAAAGGTCATAATAAAGCTATGAACTTTCATGTTGCTGATTCCTGTTCCTATCTCTATAATAAAACTTTCTTTCAAGACAAAAGAAGCCTTATTAAAGGGTAAACTGTTTAATATTAAATCTTGGAATCTTTTATGGTTCACTGTCTTTGGTTTTCCAGTCCTTTTCTAGAGAATAAACACAGCGTGATTTGTGCCCTAATCAATGGAGGATGCAAACAGTCCATTCCACCGAGGTTTCCACGTTAATAAACAGTGCATTCTGGTTGGTATCAGTCATTTTCAACTTGAACACTTTGTGTCACCCAAAGTCACTTTTGTTAAAAATAATAATAATAATAATAATTAGAGAAGTCATTTTCTTCTCATCATTTTGGCCCATGCCAAACTGAATGAAACGACAAAAACACAATCTCGGTCAGGCACCATCTCGCATCATGTGTCACGATAGAATTTTATTTTATTTTTTCTATTTTTGTGATCTCCTCATTATTCTCACATGATTCTGTGCTCCTGTACGACTCCATCCTTACTATCATTTGCTCAAACGGGTAGGCTAAACAAACGCTGCAAATTGTAGAACATTGTTCGAGCACATCCTGCCACAACATTCAAATTGTTATTATCCAATAAAATAACAACCTGGTCACGTAGCCAAGCTTTGTGATCACTATTATCTCACGTCGCCAGACACTTTGCACACATCTCACCATTTAGGCACGCTAAAAGTAGCTCGGAACAAACAAACAAACAAACATTATCATAAACAACATGATCGGGGATTCAAACGGATGGAACATGAAGAACCCCACTCACACTCCATCCAGGCACCTTTCCATGCCAGCCAGAAGAAGCACTCCGATCCGATGCAAGTAAACCAGGTCAAGAAGGCAAAAGGCTTCTCGTAGGGTGGTGGGTTGGTCCTTGTGACCTACCAGGAAGAATAGCAAAGAGAGGAAGTCGGAAATTGATGGATGCGGATTGGAAACTATTTGGGGCCTTTTTTCCTGCTAAGAATCTCATGTTCTTTCAGGCGTTGCTGGAACCTCGCCAGCCGGGCCTGGAGGCTGACCAGCCCAGCAGCCTTGCGCGAGAGAACAAAGTTCAGCTGAGTTACATAGTTGTCGATAAAACTACCTGGTTGATCAATTTCAGCCAACAAATTCATTTCCTGCACGAAAACCAACCTAAGTTAGAGCAGACGCAAGTGATCAAATACGAGGGAAGTTGCTTCTTAGGAATAAAACACGTTTAAGCCATACATAAAGTAGATAAAACTTTAAATGTTTAACGAATGCTATTTGTATAGGACAAAGAAACATCCAGGTCAAAGCAGCAAAGAAAGCATTGTCGCCTAGTTAATTCAGATCCAGTGAGAAGGATAGCAGACACATGGGATGTGCTCATAACAATATGCTATTCAAATACTTGTATCACTAACAAGACTAGCACCAGAAATCATGCAACACGACCAATATATCATGCCTATAAATATTGAAGAAGCAATAAGGACTTGAATTTTATAGGTCGATGTTTAGTATTTAAACCAAAGTAAAATGAAGGTTAAAGATCCAAGGTTATAACTAGTCATCTATCAGTTCTTCCAATCAGATCCCCAACATAACTTCTTCAAATTGAACTGTGCCACTAAAATGACATTTGGTAGGGTACTCCGTTCTCATCATATGGCCTGTGCATAATGCTAAAAAAGGAGAATGGGCAATGGTTCAGATTGCAGGGAAGAATATGTTAGAACGGCAGGATTGTCTGAATTTAATGTGACTATGCCATCCTGTTGCCAATTCCTTTTCTTATTCACACGACTTAATCATAAGGGAGGGTTGCTGATTAAACATGCATTAAAATATTCTGGTAACATTTCAATAACTTTATGATAACATATCCATGTAGGTAGCTCAAATATCTAGTCGATCTTTGTTTGCCCCAAGATAGGTAAATAAACAGCTACTACAAAGACAAAAGGTTTAAAAAAAAAATGAAATATGATGTGTGCCAATTGGATAGCAGTGTTCACAGTTTGAATGCTGATTTTTTGCTAGCCAAGTGAACAAAAAGATGGTTTCAATTATCAAACTTACTTCGCGTACTATCTCCATGGTATTCTCAATTTCCTTTCTATGAGCTGCTATAAGAGCATCCTCTTCCTGGAAGTCACAACAACATTATGGACAAAACAGCAACAATCATCAAAACTTGTAGCCATCAAAAAATTATACCTCAAGTAGTGCATTTATTTCGTCCTCATTGCATGAAACTTCCTGATCATACTTTTTTGATGGGATCTCAGAAGAAGAATCAAATACTTGCTGCTGCTTATGACTAGAAGATACCAACTGAGGTCCACTCTCTTTTCTAGACCAGTTGTTCTGTCTCTCACTCTTTTCTTCTTTGGGCAATTTTCTACGAGGTGGGGAAACCTTTGATACTTTTTCTTCATCTTGGGCGTCAATTGAATTCTGAATAGAATATGGTTTATTTCCATAACCAACATTCTTAAATTTCATCTCAGCTCTTTCACTATCAATTGAACCTGGTACTTGCATTCTCTCTTCCCTTCCACTAGGGAAGTAATTTGTCGTTCCAAGAGAATTCCTATCAAGCTCAGATGAAGTCTGAAAAAAAAATTCTGCATTACCCTTGGGCAATTCCACTGTATTCAAACCTTGATTTTGCTCAGCAAGACCATCAGCGTCAACTGTAAATTGAGATGATGATCCTGATTCCTTGCCTGAAGGAACCAATGGTGCGGGCGCCTGATCTTTTCTAGGATTTCCACTCTTGGAAAGACTTTTAACCCTGCTCAGCCAAAAGCTCAAATATGAACAGCTAGGACAATTTACCCATACAGTGTAGGTTAATAAGTTACGCCTCCATACCTGTCGGCATATCTCAATGTGTTCAGAGTATGTTCACAAGAACCGGCATTGGGTGAAATGCATGAAATCATGACAGTTCTTGAATTGCCAACAAAAGAATCACGAAGCACCTCAGTCAATTTGCTCCCTCTAAAAGGGATATGTAGTTGATCATTGTCTAGGGCACGTATGCATTCCTTCAATGCCAAAAGACTCTTGTTTATTTCTGCTCCCTCAATTCTGACAAGGAGAGTGAAACAGAACTGTGAAAATACTATCATAGCAAGACTCAAATTAACATGACATATTAAAATTATGGAGCATATAGCAAAACAAACAAAAAAGGACCCCCCTTGTTCACTAACCTTGTTTGGCGATCATTGTCTGTTGTATCAGCACCTCGCTCACTCCCAGCAAGATCAATAAAAGAAATCTTTCCAATGACCTTGACACCTCGTGAATCATTATTTTCTTTCTGTCGTCTGTTATCTTCTATTTCCTTATGTTTCTTAATAGCCAGCTGCAAAATAGCATGGGATCTTGATGATTCCTCATTAGCTCCAGTAGAACCAGTGCTTCTCGAACCATTTCCTTTCTCAATAAATTCCTTAACCATCAGAACATCTGTGACTTCAAATTCCTGTAGTCCAACAATGCAAACTTGTTGCTTCCCATCTTCTCTCATGCAAAGTTTCCTGTCAGTATTGTCAAAATGAATGGCAATGTCATCACTAAGCTAAGAACAAATTACCTTTAGAAATGGGGATCACGAAGACATCACAATATCTTCTTTCATATAGCATAGTAGGAAGATTTTTCAAAAATAATGTGTCAATCAGTTAGCATAAAAGCATGTTATTGCCAAATGTAAGGCAGTACCAAATTCCTCCATGTGTATGTTCCAATATCTTTGCAAGAAATTAGTTCTTCATTTCAATATCTCTCTCCCTCCCACTTCTCTCCAAAGAAATGGGGAGGAAGTGGATCCCACCTCACCTTTCCTTCAACACCTTTTATTCTCCCTTTTCCATCTGCCATAGGAAACACTAACATTTTCCAATGTCCCTTAATTTGTCTTCGTATTTTCCATTTGACATCACAATATCTTCTTTCATGTAGCATAGTAGGAAGATTTTTCAAAAATAATGTGTCAATCAGTTAGCATAAAAGCATGTTATTGCCAAATGTAAGGCAGTATCAAATTCCTCCATGTGTATGTTCCAATATCTTTGCAAGAAATTAGTTCTTCATTTCAATATCTCTCTCCCTCCCCACTTCTCTCCAAAGAAATGGGGAGAAAGTGGATCCCACCTCACCTTTCCTTCAACACCTTTTATTCCCCTTTTCCATCTGCCATAGGAAACACAACATTTTCCAATGTCCCTTAATTTGTCTTTCGGATTTTTCATTTGTTTTACCGTAACCCCCCCCCCCCCCCCCCCCCCCCCCCCCTAATGATTTGTATCCTGTAGTTTGCAAATGACGTTGGTTGTTAGTTGACCAAATGGAATTTAGACTAAACAAACAGCAATGAATCACTTATTTGAGTGTGTCTGAGTGAGAGAGATAATATTAACTAAAAAACTCGTATGCCATGTCAATAAAAATTCACTGCCCTTAAAATGCATCTCCCTCAATTTTCATGCTTTTATATTGATTAGGGCATGGTTTTTTTTATTTTCTTTGATTTAACTTCCAATGGCATGGCATCTAAGTTGGATTTAATTAATATTAGTTGAGATATCATGTCACAACAGTTGGACAATAATTTACTATGAGGCATATATATATGTTATGACTTGAGTTAGAATAGGAATATAAAAAAGAATGTTAAATAAGATAAATATAGGTTTTGCAAATGAAATGAGGAGATGGATATCAAATTAGGATAGGTTACTCAACAATGAATAACTACAAAAAACAAACCTTCATGTCATAAAAAAATACTATTCAAATCCAATATTATATTTAGAAATTTGTCATTACCACCATTAACTTTGATCAATGATTATAACAGAGCAACATTTGAAAAAGCACCTTGACTATCATGGCACAGAATGTGGCTAGGTTATTTAAAATAACCACTAAGGAAAAAATCTAAGCCAACACAAACACGATAAATAAAGTGAATTTCCATCAGAGAATGACAATCCAACCTTCGATCGCATAGAAGATCAAAGAGCTTTCCACCATATATCTCAAAGTAACTAAGCCACAGTTTGAACTTTTGATTGCGGTAAACAGGTTGATTTAACAAGCGAACAATGTCTTCTGCAGCTCGGAGAGGCAAAGGTTGCATGGTATATGTCTTTCCACTGCCTAAACAAATATAGACCAAGTGGCATACCCAAGGTAAGAAAAACAACAAAGTTAGTAATTCTAGAATTAGTACCAAGTTTATTCCATTTACTTAATCCACAAGGTAAGAAAATTGCATCTAATTTGAATAGGCAAACACCTAAATGAAAAAAACAAAAGCAGAAGTTGACAAGCTAGTTTGACTTAAGCAGTTAAAATGAACATAAATTATCTCATATAATTTCTTATCTCTAATCCAACCCTGAAGGCACCCTGAAGATTCAGTTTGATGAGAACATTTCTAATGAAGGGAATATTTTACTAGTGCTATACAGTTTAATTCAATAAAAAATAACTAACACATATTGAACAAAGTATCCTAATCAATCCATCTAGTTCATATTTTTATATAGAAAAAGTATATGCCAATTATCCAATGTATAACACAAAATATAACAATGTAAAATGCACTGATCTTTATTAGTGAGCATATAATTAAATAACTAAAGTGTTAACAAATTAACACTTGCAAGTGGCAAGTTACATGATACCACGTTAAAAAAAAAAAATTAGTGTTTAACAATCACAAGAATTACTCTTTAGTGGAAGCAATCATGACAAGAAGCCCTCATTAAGTTCTCGATAATCAAATCAATTGAATCAGTTATTTTTTTCATCTTTCATCATATAGATAACCAACATATCCCACATAGGCACTGCCTGCCTGCCTACCTGCCTACCTGCCTAGGCACCTGAACCACCTGAAAGGACCACATATGTGATATGCGGTTTCTTGTCTATAATGCCTACACCACTTTTTAGAAAACTGCTGTAATCTTTACCAAAAAAAAAAAGCAAATATCTCTAAAATTAATGAATCATGGTCAGCAAGAAAAGGTTAAAGATACTAAAACAGCCTTCAAATTATAGTGAGAAAAAGATTATTGATCCAGATTATCATATTTCTAATGGCACCTGTTTGACCATAAGCAAAGCAAGTTGCTTTTGTTCGCTCAAAGATGATGGGTATAATTGGCTCAACTGTCGCACGATATACCTGCATGACAAATTATTATAGATATTTAGGAACATAATTAAAATAAACATGTGAATATCATAAGGGGTTGTTTTGTTGATGATTGGATACATGAGTAAGCAGATATAACCACGATGACAGAGAGAGCAGCTGCTGACCTACTTACCTCATCATTAGTAACATGCTCGTCCAAAACAGCATCGAAACAGAACTCATGTCTTTCCACATATGCAGTCAAATCAACCTACCAAATAAAAACAGACATGAAAATTTTGGATGATGGCAAAACAACCGAGCAGCCTTACAACAACTATGGTGTTAACTATTTGGTATTTGCCAACAACATTTTCAGTCATGCATTCATTGCAAGTTCAGCAACAACATTTACAACAGGCTGAAAACTAATTACCTAGAGCCAAATTGTAAAAAACTTTCTGCAGTAAAAAATACCTTTAGCTTAGGCTCATGGACAGTTAAACAAGCATTGTCATTTACAGTGACAATATCATCCTCCTTTCGGGATCTCTCTTTCTTGTTTAGAGGTCTTTTACGGACCTAAAATAAATGATGAAAAATGAAGGAACAAAAAAAATTAGGCAGACATCTAATGCAGCATAACATTACAAAAACTAACAAATTTCTCCATGTCATAAATACTCAAGTTGATAACAAGTATTAAGCATTTTGAGATTTTAACATGTGAATCATACTTTAGGGGAAAAAATAAAGTTAATAAAAAGAATTTAGCAGATGACTGCTACACTCCAACATATCTATTCTCATATTTAGCATGCATAAACTCGATGATTTTGAATTTTGAGAATGTTGTATATTCTGTCAATAATACTTAGTAGACATCTTCACTTCATTTCTCCATTCTGATCAAGCATTCTTTAACAAAGACAACTTGCTCATGGAATGGCTTTATTCACCACTTCATTTCTCTTTCAGTATGAACCTTGCTAAGGTCTGAGGAACAAAAGCACACTATTACTTAAAAGGGTAAAGCTTTGCATATCAATCTTCCTGGACAATACATTGAAAAAAGAAATATGGACTAGATTCATTCCAAGATGATATGCACACCACATGTTCTTATGAAAATAACATGAAAACATTTTAGTATTCAGACACTCTAAATCACCAAAATTCACAATCACAAGATATGCAAAATGAGTTGCTACCTGAAGCTATTTTGCTCCAAGGTTTAATGATCACAGTTATTAATAAATCAATTTACGCAAAAAAAAAACACCAGTGTGCTGAACTAATATTAAAGCATATTGCTCTTTTTAGCCAGAACTTTCCATTTTTTATTAAAAAAAAGGACTTAGTAACTAATTATATAGCATAAGGAGTGTGAGGAGATTACAAGACAATGCTTTAGAGAAAGCATTCCCATATTCCTAAACATACCACAACTTTGATCTTTGCAACATTGTTCTCTCTAGTGTTAATCTCTTTTTCATTGTCCAATGGCCTGATATTACCATCGACACGCCCTAGTTGTTTAGAAGATGGATCATATTCATCATCAAGCCCCTTAGTGGGAAAGAATGGGGATGGCTCAAATGGTTCTGAAAAGACATGCTGCAAAATAAGGGGAAAAGAGAAAATAAGTCTAACAATTTCCAATAAGAAATGATAACTACAAAAAAATCACTAGATGAAAGAAGATAGCCATGTTGTTGTTTACAAGTTATTGTTCCAAGGCTAATTCAACAAACTTTCATCTATAACATACATAAAGAATTAGGTGAAGTTGGTAGTGTAATGTTTAGGCAGCAACATTTCAATATTTTGTAATATGTAGTGACAGTGAACAACATTGCTTTAATTATGCACAAGATCTCTGAGTAACATACATCTGAAAGAAGCTCAGTGTCATCCATTGCATGAAGATCCAAAAGTCCAGCTCCAAATTCCCCTCTTAATTCAGGTGAATAAAAACCATCTGCTGCACTCGTGCCGCCCAGACTTTGTGCTGTTGGAGTATAGGGTTCAGAAATAGACTCCCCATTGAAATTCAAATTCCTGAAAAGCTTAAAGAGTTTCTGCTTCTCCTCCATGGTCTGCGGTCCGTAACCCTGCCAAATTCATCTCTCAAACATTCAATTACTAGTTCATTCCGAATCAATCATTTAATCATTGGTTCAAAAGAATATGATTTCCACAGATCCTTTTACTGAGACGTCAAAGACACTAATAACAAAAGAAAATCACTTTTTGTTATGTGTTTTACTTTTTGTTATGTGTTTTAGGATACAAACAAAGAACAACGGAAGTTTGAAATGCATTCTGATAGCCAAAATGAAACAGTTTTTCTAGTCAATTTATCACACAACAAAAATAAATGACCCAGAAATCGATAAACGATTACGATTGAAAAATTAACTATTGAGATTAAAGAGAATAAACAATCTTTACTGGACCGTTTATTAGGCTAAACGAATAAAGGATCAAGAAGCACGGAGTTGTATAAAGGCGGCTTCACCTGCATCAGGAGATTCGGAAGCGCGCGATTGTCAGACGACGCCATGGGCGACGCCAGGTGCTGAAGCCCAGCGGATTGGAGCCACCGTGCCATCACAGCATCCTCGCCGCCAGGGCCAGCCGCGGTGCCAGGGTGGTGGTCATACAGCGCGGCCGCCGCGCTGCCGCCGGCGGTGCCCTGCTGCAACTGGCCACCACCCATGTGGCGCTGCGCTCTGCGTTGGGGCGCCAACTTGCCGGCCGCAGGAGGCGAATACGAGATCCGGGAAGCAGATCGGATGAAATCAAGGCGTCGGGCAGAGGTACGACCCTCTGAGCCTGATTGGGACGGGAAGATCCGACTTTCGAGGGGAGCGGCCGCGGATCGAGATCTGAGGAATAGGGAGCAATGGGGGACCAGATCGAGGAGTGGGGATTGGGAACCCTAATCGGTTCTGGAGAAACGGGAAGGGGAAGGAGGTTTCTAGGACGGGAAGGGAGAGAACCAGGGATGAGAGAGAGAGAGAGAGAGAGAGAGAGAGAGAGAGAGGGGCAGGAGGAAGACGTTCGTGATGGAAGAAGGAAAGAGATGATAAGAAGAGAGAGAGAGAGATTGCGGGAACGTTTCAAATTGATCCAGAAACTTGATCATATTCTACTTTAGCTTCTCAGTTTGAAAACAGAAGAAGAAATTTGAATTTGCACCCAAAATATCAAAACTTTCACATAGCCCCTCAGAGTCTACATAATCTTGAATTATCTCCTAAAACATTCAATTCAAAAAATATCATTTCATACAGGACAAAAGTCGAATTGGTAGATAATAAACTGATTTAAATTTTACCTAGATTTCAATTTATCTTTAGAACATTCAATTCATATCATTTCATGCAGGACAAAAGTCAAATTTGTAGATAATAAAGATTTAAATTTCATCTAAATTTTGATTTACCTTTACGATCGATAAAAAAATTTTATGAGATCGAATCGATACAAAATCATTTATCTACTATTCATATTGTAGAAGTTATGAAATTGTCATTGCTATAATGAATCGACCTACTCACCAACATTCCATTGTATACTATAATACTGTAGTTGTTATGATGCATCCGATCGATTATAAAATTCTAGTTATACAATGTTAAGTGAAAAATTTAAATACAAGATTTAATGGAAAAATAATGAAAACAATACTAGATGATAATTAGGCAATTGTACATAGTTAAACAATAAAAATATGACATCTTTTAGAATTTAAATAGAAAATTTAAACGGGAAATAATAATAGAACAGTATTGAACAATACTAGACGATAATTAGATAATTGTAAATAGCTAAACAATGAAATATGGTATCTTTTTAATAAAAAAATCAAAATGAAACACCTTTCATAATTTTTTTTAAATATCCTTTTGATTTTTACCCTGTCAAAATAATGACTATATTGTGCTAAAAAAAAACAAAAACCAAAATATTTATATATAATATTTATAAATTAAAAAACATGAAATTAAAATAGTTACATAACTATTTCATATGAAAATGTAAATTGCAAGGCTTTTATGGATGAGAATTAATTAATGCGAGATGGAATATTTGTTTATAATTTATTTAATGTGCATTTATAGGTAATTTGATTTTGAGGGTTGAAAGTCATGATAGATTTAAGAATCATAGTTGTCTTTGTATTATTAGATTTAGGTATAAATTTGATTTTGAAGGTTGAAAGTAAAGATAGATTTAAGAATCATAATTGCCTTTTGTATTATTAAATTTAGGTGTAAATGATATTTATTTAATAAATTTTATTTTTTTAAATTCTCTTTTAACCTTTCCTCTTCCTCCCCTCTCATAAATCCATCATGGCCTCTTCTCCTCTCCTCTTTCTTCTCTTCATTCTCCTTGCTATCTTCTTGCAACTGACCGACTTACTTTGTTTACAATTTTAGTGTGTTTCTTAAATGACGTTATAATAGTTAGCAACCATCTTTTATACATTGTAGCAACTATCTATTTACGCTGGCCACCAAGGTAAATCAGGACAAAACTGTTAACTTCTACCCCCTAAGAGATTTTTTGGAAGCACGGTACCACTATATTGATAAGAGTGGAACTCAAAATGCAACACATATCTCCATTTACCACTTGGGATAATATTCATTTTACTTTTATACGGAGGATGGTTAAATAATATTTATTTTATAATATGGATCTTATGGAGTCTCCTTTGTGTGTTTTATAATTTAAAATATTATTTTAATCAAGTTATCATTCTCAATTAAATAAAATCAATGTAAGATAATGATACTATTATAGCAGCTAGCAACTAACTTCTATATATTGTATCAGCTATATGTTAATTTCTTCATTTTACATGTAGTGAGTCTTATAAAGTCCCTTGTTTATTTTATAATTCAAAATATTATTTTAACTAAGTTGTTACACTCAATTAAATAAAATCAATATAAAATAATGATACAATTATTTTAGCAACCAAGTTCTATAGGTTGTAGCAATTAAATAAAATCAATATAAGATAATAATACTATTATAACAACTAGCTAGCTAAGTTCTATATGTTCTATAGGTTGTAGCAGTTATTTGTTAGCTTTTACATAGTAGATCATGTTAAAATAATATTCATTTTACCTAGCGTGGTGTTTGTTTTGTGGAGTCCCTTCATTTATTTTGTAATTTAAAATATTATTTTAATTAGGATGTCACTCTCAATTAAACAAAATTAATATAAAATAATGATATTATTGTAGCAGCTAGTAACCAACTTCTACATGTTGTAATAGCTATCTGATAACTTTTATATAGTAGATCATGTTTAGATAATGTTCATAAGATATATATCACCAAACAACATCATAGAAATATGATAAAAATTTAATCCATCTAAGAATATATTAATAACAAAATACAATTAATTTTTGAAATTGAACTCATCTAGTATATAACAAGAACATCTATCTTTGAAATAAGATAACGAGAACAAGAGAAATTATCATATAAATACGATCACAAAAAAATTGAAAATGAAAATATATCACATTTTCAACTGTATGAAGGGAAAAAAACAAACCTGATGAAAAGTTAAATCTTAAACTGAAGAACATAGGAAGTTTTTAAGTTGGAGCTTTAAGAGGAGATGAACAAAATGTTAGTGAGTCGATCGACTTTTTTTGATTTATTAAACAAAAACTTGATTTAGAAAAATAAAATTTAAATCAGACATGAATTAAAAATATTCTGGGTAGTTTATCTTCAGTGGGACGTCCGTTCAACTAAATTAAAAAAGGACGTTCAAACGGCGATTTGTTAAATGCCGGCCATTTTTTAATTTGTCTGACCCGCCTGGAGGCCGGCCCAATCTGATCCGGTCCGGTTTTGGAGTTATGACATCCCGTGCGTCTTCTGTTATAGCGAACACAGACTTCGACCAATAACAATGGCACAACGTGAATGGATCCGCCAGCGAAAGCCGCGGGGGACCAGTTTCCCTAATTCTGATAAACCAGCAAACACTCACGTTCGACCAATCAAAAATGCTTTCACAGGTGGGACCTCTCACCGACGTTTTTGGCTCAGCCCTTTGCCATTTACACGTTGATGTACCAACCCCATCACAGCGACGACCTCCTCTGCCGCCGCGATCCGTCTCGTCCCCGCTCCTCCACCGCCCGCCGGAGATTGCGATTCCGTCGCCACCTTCGTCTTCTTCCGTCGATACCATGGATGAGGTCACGACCATCCTCGCCAGGGATTTCGGCTTGCGGCCGCAGGGCAAGTCCGCCCCGATGGCCGCATCTAAGCCCGCTAATCTTGCTTCCGGATCGGCCGCCGAAAAATCCTCCTGGAGCAATCAGGTTTCCTGGGGCATCCCTGACTCCTCCGGCGATCCATTCGTCGGCGATTTGGGTCTTGGAATTCGCAGCGGCCGGAGCCAGCCAGCTTTCGACGATATATTCGGAGGCCCGCCGGTTCATTTGAATCCTGCGGCTTCCTCGGGTGGGTTGGCGTCTTCCGCGCTGCCTGATGTCTTTGATTCCTTACTGGATGGTTTCGGGGGCTCCGGTGTGAAATCCTCTTCTGTGCCGGTGCGTGGTTATGCTGGCGCTGATGTATTCGATGCGTTTCCTGGTGTAAATAGTTCGCCGGTTAACTACGCTAATGATGATGTGTTCTTTTCCATCTCATCGGGATCAAATCATTCGCCAAAGCCTTCAATGGATGATCTTCTTGAGAATCTTGGAAAGCCAACGAGAAAGTCTAAGAGTTTGAATGATGGAAAAGAGCATAACTTTTCTGGCACTGAGAAGTTGATTCCTGGGTTTGGCCGGACTAGTCGTCCCCCTGAGAAGAGGTACAATTTGGTTAGATTATTTGAACTTTTATGTGAATGACCTTAACTATTAGTTTAGTTTATGAGTCTATTAACAAATGATGGAAGTTTGGTGTCCCATGTGAGATGGCGGAATGCGTGCTCTTTGATCTATCTGTCTAGCTTCTTAAAAATATTGCATCCTAATTGACTTGTCTGACAAATATAAGCTGTAATTACTGAACCATTCAACAAAGTTCTGAAATTTCCTAAATAAACAATTGCATACTTAGTCATGGTCCATCTTATACTTGAAGGCGTTAACAGTAACTATTTGCGCCTCATTATGATATATGCAATGAGCTGATAGTCTGATATGGTTACTTCTTGCACAAGAACTACCATCATAAGATGAACAACTGAATAGATTAAACCATGTATATGCTTATTTGCTTAAACTAAATCTTTGCACCTTATTATGACTGCGTATCCAACTGCAACTTATTCCAGCCATCTATTCGATCCTTTGCTTTTATTTCCTTAATGATGGAAATGTTTTACAGGAATCCTCCAAAAATTAACCTACCGAAGCCTCCTGTTTCATCATCTCAGCCAACAACCACTGTAATGGAGGATCCTTTTGGTGCTTTCGAAACAAAAGAAGCTACGGATCTCGAGTCTTTCTTTTCTATGGGTAAACCCACAAAGACTACACACAAGCAACCA
Organism: Curcuma longa; assembly: GCF_044706935.1. Lineage (NCBI taxonomy): Eukaryota > Viridiplantae > Streptophyta > Magnoliopsida > Zingiberales > Zingiberaceae > Curcuma > Curcuma longa. The sequence continues at coordinate 18,003,814 of NC_133864.1, forward strand.
ACTGCAGCTTCAGCTGTGAGTATATTTGTCAATTTTTTGGGGCAATTAGTCTTCATATCAGAGAAGCTGATTATTAGTTGTATCCTCCAGGAAACCATCTTTGACTTTCCAGCTCAAGACATAGGCCTTAATGGTGGGACGAATAGGACTTCTCAACGCTCTTCGCCTACCATCAAGAAGGCATCTTCCACACCTAATTTTTTGCATGATGAACCTTTTGATTTTTGGGGTAGTGTTCTTAGTTCAAATTTGTTTTATTTTCAATTTTGCTGATATTTTATAGATAGCTAATGTTTCCTCCTTTATATTTAGGTCCTCCATCATCTGTAGAATTTGAAGAAATTGAAGGAGAGAGTGAAGAAAGAAGAAAAGCTAGGCTAGATCGGCACCAGAGAACTCTTAATCGAGTTGGTCAATTATTAGATGCAAGAATTTTGTATTTCTGATGTCATAAATACTTATATTCAGGCAAAAGCTTTGTCAGAAAAAAATGAGCGTGATATGAAAATTGAGCATGAGCAGTCTGTAAGACAAGTAAGC
>NC_133864.1:18004453-18071242 GCF_044706935.1 Curcuma longa
CGCGTAATTAACAATCTATGACACTGACAGATGAAGTTGCTAGTACAAACTATCAGAGCTGAAGATGATGGTTCATCTACTGATTGGTATGATTAATCATATGGGGAATCAATCGGACTACAAAATATTAATAATTTTATTTCATGAACATTTATAAAAAAATGGAATAATTATAAACCTTCACTGTTCAATACTGTTTCTGGAGCATTGTGTTGTAACGAAAAGGACAGTCCATCACAGCTGCACAATTGAACGGCTGAATAATATGCAAACAAAAAGGAATGAGCAATCTGTGGTTTTTCCCAACTACCTACCAAATCCCTTTTGAATTAACAACTTTCAGGACTTGTGTGCTTCTAAACGATAGAACTTATCATTTGGGGGCATGTGATCATGTCTTGTGGCAACGCTCGCATTTCAAAATTGTTCAGTCAAGTTTGATTATTTGTTTTTTAGTAATTCAGGTATCTGAATTTGTTTGAATCAACTAATGCTAAAGATAATTAGTCCGCAAAGTATTTACTATTATATTGTAGTTTCAGAGTCAATCATCAATCAAGTTCTTAAGTTACTTTATGATTGTTAGATGGATCAATTAGAAGATATATTTGTTTGATTATAAATTTCAATAATTTTAATTGAATTAAGAGTGCAATCTTATTTAAATAGAATGATATTAATAATTATTTTGATTAATTAAGAGTTAACTATGGCACAATTAATTTATTGAAGTTTTCTAATTAGGTTCCTTTGGTAGGGTAGTGAGATTCAAATAAATTATAAAAGTTATAATTTATTAAAATTATCATGAAAAATAAAATTTATATCTCTCCCTATCAATAATTTTATTTTTTTTAAAAAAAAGTTGAAAGAGAGCTCCTTATATTTTACATATCATCACAATGGATGAATGCTTATTCTTAATTAAAAGAACTCTCCAGCTCCTTATATTTTACATATCATCACAATGGATGAATGCTCTATCTCATCGAATTTGCTATCATAATCATCATCATTGCTAATGCTTAATTGATTCCATGATGCACCTTTTTCTTCAATAAAAAGTGGAATCTGTCATCCTAGTGATCTCATATGATCGATCTCACAACCATCTATGAAAAAGTAAATTGAGAAGTTACAGTTGACTATACAATTGACTATGACGGAAGAGAGCATTATCTCGATTTCGCCGAGATTCGATTTTTGTCCACTTCAACAACTCTGCTCTACCGTAACCAACTTAACTATGCCCTAGGAGCCCATGACGCACCCTCAGTGTTAGAACATCTTTGTCAAGTAATTTCTTTCGGTGTCAATGATCCATATTTCCTTGCACAACTACATATATCCTTGCACAAACTATAAGATTAATCAACCAAAACTACATATTAAATAAGATTAATGAACCAAAACTACATATATCCTTGCACAAACTATAAACTACAAAGTGTACCTCAGCTACAAGTGTGCTTGGAGCAACCTGATATATCTTAAACCATTCCTTCTCCCGTGACCAACTCATCCGATAAGCTAAAGAAGACGACCTCGGTGATCCTTGTTCGGTGAACATGGAGATGGTGGAACTAGCTAGAACTCCCCAAGTCTTTAGTTGCCCTAAACAATGGCCTCGGCCTTTCACCTTTTGTCATCTGTGCATCTTCATCTCCCTTGTAGGCTTTCCAACTCTCCCTCAAGTTCAGTATCTGCCAAGAGAATTCGACACATTAATGATTAGTTTGAGTTTAAGCAGCAAATTAACAAGTTAACAATCAAGTATTTGATTGGATCGAGAAGACAACATACTTATGTTAATTGGCACACCATTAAGTATTCCATTGATCTTGTATCTATACATACATGTGATTATGATTTGACAAATAGGATATTAGTTGCCTAACACAGTGATTAATTAATAGGTTTGACAAAGTTATATTTCATTACTATATATCACTATTAGGAATGTATTAATTAACAAATAGCTATGTTTATATTTTATAACAAAGACTCTATAGAATTAATAGCTATGATTAGTTAATCATAGCTAGCCAAATATCTTTTTATTTTATTAAAGTACTTAATAGCTATGATTCTAGTCAACCATTGATATTTTAAAAAATAGGTGCAATATTTAATGTTCAAGCAAACTAAGTGGGCCTTTGCTAAAATATCATAATTTTTAAAACATTTTTTAAATCTAATTTTTGATTCTTGCAATCTAATTTTAAAGGATACCTATTGATACAAGCGAGGAAAGTTAGTCATGTGATATAGTAGTCAAAAGTTAAGTTGAGTTGAAAGTTAAAGTCAAACTAAGCTCAGGTTTGATCAAACCAACTTAAGCTGAACTCGGATTCAGTCAAATCGACTTCAGGTCAAATCGGCTCGTGATAAAAAATCTCAAATCAATTCTGTCCGAATTGTATTCAAGTTTGGTCCACTCAAATAGAAAACCTCAGGTCAAGTCAACTTGATGATTCAACTCGATTGTTGCTGAAGCGCTCATCACCAAGAGGACGCAGTTGTTGAAGTTTCAATCACTAAGAAGAGATGTATGTGCCGGCAATAATGAAAGGAAGATATGTGCCCTTTAAGAATCAGGATTATCCTTTCTCTTTCTATTTAAAGGCAATCCGGTTGTAGCACCAAGATAAGTAATTTCATAATCTTTACTTTACTTACTTTTCTCTATTCTTTCTCTCCACCATTTCTCTTAGGTCTGATTTGAACGTTAGAGGAGCTTTACCAAGGTTTGCCTTGATGCCGTTTTAATCTCTTTCTAGTCTTTTTAGATATTTGTTTGAAAGATCTTGTTATTTGACATTTCAAAAACCGACCTAAAAGAAATCAGTCTATTGAAGCCCAATCTGAAGGAAGGCCGATCCACAAAAGACAGATTTGAAGGAATGTCGACCCAATCGGTATCCAACCAGCTGAAAGTATTTAGCCTTAATTACTTTACTGAGTCATCCCATCCTTTGATCTTGGACCGGATCAAATATCTAGGACATTAGAAGGAGAAGACATTCTCATAGAATCATCAAGCATGAATTTTGTATAACAATTTCAATTGCAAATTAATTCGATGTCATGCATGATCGAAGAAGCAAAATGATCAAGGAGAAACAGTATGGGATCGATGCGATACGTTGCTGAGGCAGCGGTGGACGGTGAGGAGGACGTTGCCGTGGCGGTCCATAAGGAGGGCGTGGCAACACCAGTCGTGGGTGTAGTCGTCGACACGGAACACGTTGTTGCCGTCCACGTCGTCGTACACCGTGTAGCCGTGGCCGTTGAACAACAGGGACTTGCGCCACACCGTAAGCTAGCAATGTGATCTCCGGCGAAGACTCCATGTTTACTTCTTCGTTTACCTTTCTCTTATAGTAATTAACATTGTGTGAATTAGAGCTATTTATACCTCTCTCAGAATATATATGATAGCACATATAAAGCACACACATTGTTTTCTTACAATTTTAAAGCCACACGCGACAGAAATATTTTGTTTATTTTGTATATCTATTTTTGATTTGGATCGGTTCAAACCTCTCTAAATATGAAACAATTAGCTTTCGAGCAAGGTGCAGTGGCAAAACACTCAACAGATTAATCAAGTATCCATGATTTGAATTCTAACTACTGTTAGAATGCGAACTAAGAGGAAAGACCGCCCACCTTCAGGATTAATTGAACTCAAGGTCAATGTTCTGGCCAAATATCATGGATGATCAAGCCATTGATCAACGAATTGTCGATGTGCATGCTCTTCGAAGATATCCATTAGAAAAGATAAAGGAACCTGAAAAACACTCAAAAAGAGAGTTAGAATGATGTCGGAGATGGATCCTGACAAGTTACTCCGATGCTCAAGTTAGGATTTTGTGTGAGGAAGGAGTTTAAGGACTTGAGAAAATTAAAATTTTATGTGTGCATACTTGTGCCCATGAGTATGGACAACCTTTTATAGAGTTGTCAATATTCATTTAAGATCTATTCTGGAATATGTATTCCAATTTAGAAAGATTCAGAAACATGTACTTCTATTCCGATATACTTGTTCTAATGATCTATGTCTTCCGGGATATTTTCCTATTTTTATGGGAGAAATAGTCTTAGAGTTTCCTAATCTTGCGGGCAAATCGATTCTTTAGACTCAGCTTAAGATTGGTACGGAGTTAACGTATGGGAATGAACAGATATCGAGGTCGGGACCCGAGACCGAGCAGCCACTCAGGGCGGAACCCGAGGTCGAGCCCCAATGCTGAGACGAAGTCGCACATGTGACTAAGCAGACGACCGAGAGTCGGGGTCCGAGCTCGTGTAGAGATTGAGGTAAGGGCACAAGGCTGAGATGAAGTCGGCGCATGTGATTGAGCAAGATGCTGAGGTTGGGAATTGAGATCGAATGGAGGTCGAGGTTGGGCTCGAGGTTGAGACAAAGTCGGCACATGTGACTGAGCATACGCTAAGGTCAGGGCCCGAGCTCGCGTAAAGATTGAGGTAAGGGCTTGAGTCTGAGATTGTCTATGGGCCTCTCCTCCATCCTCATCTTCTTCGATCTTATTCAATCAGTTTTACACCTTTATAAGACCACATGACGGTCATGAGATAGCCACGTGGCAGTTCTGCGATTCCGCCGTATCAATCAATATACCTAAATTATCGAAAAAAATGAAACGATTTTCTTCGATATATTTTCCATCAGCCTTGAATAATCAATGATCCCGAGCATATTTTGCTTTGCTGATGGATGGGAAACGTGGGGACCTGGCTAATATATAGCTAAAAATATTAGTTCAGGTAATGCATGCGATATTTCATTATTTTTTCAAGCCAATAGTTTTGATCATTAAGTTTTGACTCTGAGATAATTCACCAAATTAGCTCAGGTTTCTAAAGAACTTTCATCTATACTCTAATACCTTAATTTCATCCAAAGTGGTTTTCTTTGGGGGAATCATTCAAGTTAGATCACATCAGGAAATCTATTAATTCCAAGTCATTAATTGCAATACAATCACCCAAATTATTATGGGTTTATACTTGCTACTCTTAACTGCTAGCTTTATGGCCTCCTACATCTTTTGATTATTAAATGTTTTGTTTAATTTGAAACCATCTAACAATTAATTAACTATATAAAAACTGAACATCACTTGACTACACTGCACCAGAGAGAATTAAAGGAAACAACTAAGTAGCTCAGTGGATGACTAACCTGATTTGGTTGCCAAACTTTGAGTTGGCATGTGCTATTATCTGGCTTTTCATCTTGTGAAGATTTGCATTTCAAGTTGATGAGTTCCTTTTGTCCCTTTTAGCCTGACATCTTGTTCTATGTTGCTCTTTCATACCATTTAAATCTGCATGAGTCTTTATCAATCAATTGGTATGCTAATTATATTGCAACTGATTTACCTAAAAGAAACATCAGGTTATCCACTTAACTTGAGGCTTTAAAATAATGCAAAAATGGAGACAAAAGCATGCCATTTAAAAAAATATATATTGTGTTTATGTTACAGAATATTGAAAATGATGCTTCAATAAGATTATCATAATGTGTTTGATAAAAAATTTAAATAAAGTTATGCCTATGTTTCTAATATGTGCGTCAAGTGGGCAAGGACTTCACATAGTACATATAAAGCTTTGAGTTCCGGAATGAGTGTTGGAGCTTTGGAGGAGCTTAAAGGGCTGTAGAAAGTAAAGATTTCATGCTCAATGACTCAAAGGCTTGGCACAAAGTGGACTTATAGGCACAGAGGATTGGATATGGCATGGAGCAAGCTTGGTGAGTAATGCATTCGATGCGTTAGAGGTCTAACACGAAGTAGACTCTAGGACGTCTCAAAACAAGGTGAACTCGCAGGTGGTAGAGGATCAGATGAAATTGACTAACCTTAGGGGGCTTGGTGCATTTGATGGATCTCAATGCAAGGTGGATTTTAGGGCGAGGAGCATTTGGTGATTAAACACTTAGAGGCATGAGAGTGTGAGAGATTACGTAAAATATAATCTTGGGTTTTTTTTGTCTTTGGGCAACATCACTGTATATGATGTGTTTAACTATGTAGGGGTAGACTTTCTAATGGATTGGTTTGAAGCATTCAACAAAGAGACCACTGGCCTTAAGTTGTGGTTTTCTAACTTAGCTTAGTCTTAGAATTTTGTGTGGGCTTACAAGGAGGTAAGCCAAGTAAAGGAGGGATTGTCAATTCAATTTAATCGACTAAAGGAGAATTCAATTGATTGGATCATGTCAATTAACTAGGGAGTTGACTAAATGTGTGAGTTCGGTGAACAAAATATTTTTGTTCGAGCAATAGAAGATTGGATGTGACTTCCAATTGATTAGAGGCTTGAGTAAAATATTTGGTGAAATTCAATTGACTAGAGATATGGTCGTTGGCTTTTGAAGGTAAAATTTATCTAATCAAATGATTGGAGGATTGTTTTTCGATCATCTTGACGCAAACAACAAGTGGCTATTAGAGAGTTCATTATAAAACATTTCTAATACTTCTCAGAAAATATGCTTAAATTGTTCAAACTTTTTTTTTCGATCAAGGTTGAAGGCAACTCAAGCTATTGGTATTCTCTTTTCCTTAAGGTTTATACTTCATTGTATTTTAAAAAGAGTGGAACTAATAAACATCTAGCGTTGGGATTGTAAGAGATTTACTCTAAAAGAAAGGTAGATCCGCAACCTCACTGACCCCCCTAGAGCCGGTCCCACGAATATGGAGGGAGGTTAATTCAGGTACACAGGTGTTAGGCGCATAGCAAGATCGAAAATACAGGTCATCACCTCCTAGGGATTGACCCTTGACTATTACGCCAGCAATACCATGCGCCTACCGTCTGCCCTATGCCCTAGGGGTGGAGATTTGCTCTAAAAATTCTTATGAGTGGTGGCTCTAATGAAAATTTATGGGTGTGATGTACCGAACACCAGACATATGTTGTGGATTAGCTACAGAGTCTTCAAATCATGTTAAATACTAAGTGCATTGTGTTTGTTTATTTCTTATCTTCATTGTGTATTTATATACTTGACATGAACAAAATACACTTGACATGAACAAATAAAAACAAGCACCCTCTAACACCTAATGGTTAAATTGTTTTTGTTTTACACAAGAATTTGCGATTAAGAGCATAGTCTATTCACCTCCTCCTCCTCTAGATGGAAGTGTTGACTATTTCATCAATCTCGACAATAAGAGCATGTCATAATGCTTGATGTCTAGCAGCAAATTAAGAAATAAAATCTGGCTAAACAAAAAACATACAATTCAGGTGATTTAGCACAGCTTGCAGATTAACATACCTAAACAAAAGCATGCAACTCAAGTATATTTCAATACAGATCGCAAATTAACAAGCCAAACAGATCCAATGATATAACCCAAGAGTACATTACAAATCTAATATTAACAAACTCAAGAAATCCAGCACTAACAAATTGACACAGATTGTAAATTTACACAGATCAATAAGCTAAACAAATCTGACAACTACACTTGCATGCCACAAATTGAAAGGAATAAAACATCATACATGTGGATCAAAGATACTTAATATACAGTAACAAGGTTCTTTCAGAGTACATTAGTTACAACATTAACACATTTATAAGATCACTAAATCTTTTGTAATAATGCATACTGACACTATCAGAAAATCACTCCAAAAGACTACAACTCCCTCTATATGCTACATCGTATTAGTCGTTCTTCATGACGAAAAGAATTCCAAACACTCTCAAGTATTAGTGTCCCTTAAGGTGCAACTTTTTATCTCTATTTTTAGACAATTATTGTCCTTGACAATCCAAGAATTGCTACTTTTGAGCTACTACATTTCCATTGGAAATGTTCAAAATAACCATTCTCACATGAAAATAATAACAAAGAAAAAGTGATTAAAACAAAATTAGGAAAGAGTAGTAATTACTTACCATTTGTTTCCAAGAAGTTAAAAATTGATTGACAGTAATTATCATTTACTACGGGGATTGAGCATGTATTGTCACAATGCTTTCAAGCAATTGATTATTACATAGGAAACTCACCAAGATCTAGTTTTTCTGTTTTTTGACTATCATCTCAAGGTGCTAATTCTCTTTTTTTTTTCTTTTTCAATTGTGCATAAAGGAACATCAATAAGAACATCCAGCAATCTCTGTATTAATCTCTAAAGAGCAGATCAAACTTGAGCTTCTTGAAATAGGCCAAACCGAAATGGGCACAAACAAAATTAGTCAAGCTTCTAACCTTCTTCCAAATTGTGTTTAAAGAGATCAGAAAGCTGATACCTGGAATCCTGAGGTGCACAAACTGGTACACTAGGGAAAGAACGCCATCGAATCCTCATGGGAAACTGCCTCAACTCCACCTTCCCTTATCTTACCCTCTCTGCTTGAGACATTTGCCATCTCTCAGCTTGTTTTTTTCCTCTCATTTTCGTTTACAGCCTTTGATCCGGGATCGGACGGTTCGGAATTATTCTCAAAGTGTAAACAAGACACTCACGTTCTTACCCTCGGGTCCGTCGTTCAGGTCCCACGAGATGGATAATTTATCTGGCCATCTGCAGCCTCCCAATTAACGGGTCAATTGCAGGGTACTTCGCGTTCGAGTACGATTAAAATTTTCAATTGCCACTCAGTAAACCCTAATTGCTCGGATCACGTCGCTTTAAATAGACCTCGACCAGGTTAGGGCCGGCGGCGGATTGATCGAGGTGGTTCTTCACGCAAGTCGGCGATGGTGCGAACTCCTGACGCTCTCCCTGCAGTTTCCATTCCTCTCGGTGGCGTCGGATTCTAATCCTTCTTTGCCATTGTTGTTATGCCAGGGTATCGATCTCGTTGCTGGCGGCCGGAGCAAGAAGGTAAGGCGTACCGCCCCCAAGTCCGACGATGTCTACCTCAAGCTCCTCGTCAGGGTTAGAGCACCCACTTGCTTCGTCTTTGTTTTTGTTCTGACTGAGCGATTGGATAGATCTGCTGATGGTGATATTGCTTCTTTGAGCAGCTCTACAAGTTTCTGGTGCGGAGGACCGGGAGCAAGTTCAACGCGGTAATACTGAAGAGGCTTTTCATGAGCAAGACCAATCGACCGCCGATCTCCCTTAGGAAGCTTATTAAATTCATGGAAGGACAGGTGCATTCTTTTAGTTTTCTTCTTTGGTTAGCTTCCAACATTCTCCCTCTCACTTATTTTTGTCGTTGAGCTCCACTGATCTGTTTGGTTGGGGTTAGGATAACAAGATAGCCGTGATCGTTGGCACGGTGACGGATGATAAGAGAGTGTATGAGGTGCCGGCTTTGAAGGTGACAGCTTTGAGGTTTACGGAGACGGCTAGGGCGAGGATACTTAAGGCAGGAGGAGAGTGCCTGACATTTGACCAACTCGCGCTCCGAGCTCCTCTTGGGCAGAAGACAGTAAGTCTTCTCATGTTGTTGCCTAAGCTTTCATAGATTGCGTATTTTGTGACATCTTAATTGTATTCCTTTTTGTTGTCAATTTTGTTAGTGGGAATGATAGAGCGTTGTTTTACCCCTCCTATTCTGAAGAGCGGACCGTGTTCTACAGTTTTATTGTTCAGTTTTCCTGATTATCTTAATGCTATGTATGATAGAAATAAGTGAAAAGAAATCAAATGAACTGAACAGTTTGCGTTGTTTAGTTCGAAGGAAATAGAGAAGAAAAGGAATTTAATTCATTCAGGTTCCCCTTTTTTGCCCAAATTGGGTGAAAATGGAAGGTGCTGAACTTTATACATCTCACAGGCACAAACAGATAAGCTAGAGTATTTCTCTTCCTACTATTTTGTCCAAGTAATAAGATAAAATGAAATAGAAGGGACAAAAACTATTACAATTCATTTCTCTTCACTTGAACCGTTTCATTTCCCTTCAATTTCCTATCTGACAAGTAAACACTAAGTTAAGATTTTTTTTTTAGAATTTGTCATAAATGGTTAAAGGGGCATATAGTACTTTAGGCAACATTGAATTCATAAAAAAGACTTTATTTCATGTGGAGCTAAGCAGAGAGAGGTAATAATGTCATCCTCGATGTTATTTAGTGTTTTTCAATTGGTTATTTATCTATAATGATATACATTTTATAATATCTCTTATTTTGGCTTCTCAAAGTCTGTAGAAAATGTTTTTCTCTCAAGATTTATACTCTGTAAAATTGGTATTGATCTCAAGATCCTTGAAGCTAGGAACTTTTAAGGTTTGTCTACTAGTATAAAGGCTTGAAGCTTGGAACTTGATGGTTTTGTCCTTGTGAACAGACTTCAACTAGTAATTGTTTGCATCAATATAATTTGTCAGTCTTAGCTGCTATATTTGTGATTGTCTGTTTACATTATTATTATCAAGCAATAGAAATGGTTTCAGAAATTGCCTTTGGACTTTTGTGTTTACTCTTGTCTGCCATACTTTGAAGTAACTAGTTCTGTTTGTGTGCATTTTGGTTGGCAAGATTGGAATGTTGCTTAAATTTCTTTATTCAATATCTGAAGGATATTTTAATTTGGTGTGGAACTGAGCTTATTCGTTTCTTCAAGTGTCTTTTTTATGGGTTCCTAGTGATGTTTATGTTTACCATGCTAATACTGATACATGGATGAGCACTTAACTACCATTCTGAGGGAACCTTTTTCTTTCTTTCTTTCTTTCTTTATTTGTTTTATAACCTTCTCAGGGAATATGCACACCAATATTTCATGAAAATTATTGCTTCGGCTGTGCTAGAAGCTAGGAAATTTTGTTCCATCCTTGTTAGGGTGTTCCATCTGGAATTGAAATTTTCATCATGATGTATGGTCCATTTTTGTGCAATGATGGTAGTGTTTCTTACTTGCTTCTCATATTGAGACATTCCATTCATGACAATATCAGGAGAATCTCCCCTCTTGTCCCATCATCTTTACCTTGGCTAGAATCTCAAATTAGTGTTTCTTTAGCTTTGACTTGATCTTCCAATGCCCGAAGTATCCTAATCTGAGAGTTCATAGTTTTGTTTCCAAACCTGTTGTAATTTTTACCACTGCTAAAGGACTTGGTTGCCTGTTGCAGCCTAGCAGTTATATATAGGGTTTAATAGATACTTATCTGTTTAGGAAGTTAGCATCCTATAATTGCCTTATCATGATTTTCCTTGTTTATAGATTCTCTTGAGAGGGCCAAAGAAAGCTAGAGAAGCTGTGAAGCACTTCGGCAAAGCGCCTGGCGTGCCGCACAGCCACACGAAGCCTTATGTTCGATCCAAGGGTCGGAAGTTTGAGAAGGCCAGAGGAAGAAGAAAGAGCAGAGGTTACAAGGTGTAACCTTGCCCAATCAGCAAACCGACCGTTATCATTTATCTTACATCATTTAGAATGTTACAATCTCTATGCAACCTGCTATGCTACTATAATTTCGAGTGTTTTCTTTGAAACCCATGATGTTTTTGTTTGCTAGATTTGAATTAAGTCGAGACAGCAGACACTCAGTCACTGAGGAATTCTAGTTAATATAAATTGAACTTTCGAAAGTTGGTTAACATTTTGGCAGCTGTTCAAAGAGGGTGGTCGAATGATGAATTTTCTGATTTCTCTAGCAAATTTAGAAACATTCCAAATGCTCTGCTCATGTCAAATGAACAAGTTCTAACACATGCATATCGATAACGCGCACGTTCTTTTTTTTTTTCACCAAAATCCAGAATAAGAATTGAAGTGTCAATAATCACAATTCATAACTCTTTTGCTATAACACTAAATCCCCTTATCTTCCTTAACGAGAGAGTCTACGCCCATTACAACAAAGAAAACGAAGAAAATGTTTAGTCGGGGCATACACTGGCAAAGCAATCGAGTTTTGAATTCAGATCCTCCTACTTTATGTATTGTGAAACCCACTTGAATCCGTCGCCGTAGCCCATCTTACGGACGATGCTGCACATGAAGACTTCGAGGGGCCGGACGTTGGAGTCGGCAAGGTTCACATTGCCCTTGCCGGTTGTGAAGTTGTTCAGGCCTAAGTGGAAGCGTAACTCATCCTCTGATGCTGCATATTGAATGTCGATCTTGTTTCCCAGGATAAGAAATGGAACATTTGCCAAGGCATCGTCGGAAAGAAGTGCATCCAGTTCGTTCTTCGACTCCGCAAACCTCTCCTTGTCATATGCATCCACCAGGTATACCACTGCATCTACCTATTTAACACAATTACCAAGCAAATTTTTATAATAGTAAAATTCAACAATGTCTCTTATGTGAGTCGATGCATGGTTAATATCAGTATGGTAATAGGACATTATGAAATATAATTCATTTTTGATTTGCAAAGGAAACTAGATCAACCAGAACCATAATACTCAATTAGATCATACAAACTGAAGTCTTAAGGTTATGGAATCTTTGTTATAGTTTTTCTATCCTCTTCTTACCTCCTAAAAATGGGATAAGATTGGAGGATCTTCACATAATTGGTCGAGAACACTGGCTTGATGCTTTCCAACCAGTCAACAATTTATTGTTTCCCCTTCCTATTTTCTATCTACCCAAACAAACACAATACAATCTCCTCTCTTATTTTCTATCCTCACAGAAAACAAAAAAGTAAGGCTAGACTGTAGGTGCACCTGACTAAGAATAGTTGCTCGGGTTCAAGATCTAAGTCGAAGACTAAACTAGTTGGATACAAATTAATTAAAAAGTAATTGCAGCTTACCCGTAATTAGGATAGAATCATAGACAATTTTATTATCATTGTTTTTTGCTTGATGGTTGGTGATGGGGTATATCTAAACCCAGGATATACCTGCCAATCACTGCCTCACATGTGGTCAGAACCCTACTATAACCTCTTTTATATACTTAAATCAATGATCTGAATAGAGGTTAGAAGTGTCAGTTACTTAGATAGTTAGGAGGTTGAGAAGCATACAAAAACAAAAAATCCATCGCTTAAATTGGGCAAGAGCCTCTTTTATAAGCTTTTACAATAATTTAGTAGGACTTGGACAAAGTACTAAAAATAGTAAAAAAAATACAATAAAACTATATTTCAAAGTTTGCACCAATTTATCTTAGTGAATTCAAGTTATTAAAATCGATCTATATATTCACCTCATTGCATCACCTCATCGTGCAACCTACAAAAGCCTAATCAACATCATTTTTTTTTTACAAAAGCCTAATAAGTTCCACAAGATTCCCTCAAGTATAGTTCAATGCAGACTCAAATCAACTCTGTTGGGACCATACTACAAGGACAACAAATCAACAATCATGTCTTACATGTAAACGTCTCAATCGCCCATGCTGTTGATGCACAATTGAACCATTATACAAATGCAGCCATCTGGGCTCTGGATTGAGCGATAGTGCACATAACTCTCCTAGCAGCCAATCTAGATAACTGGCCGTGCCTGAGTTGGACCATGCTGAGCACTACATAGGACGGTGCCAACATAGGTTCGAGCATGGCCATTTTATCCAATAATTTTTACAAAATGAAAATAACTAAAAATAAGGATATCTAGATGAGTTTTGAAATTTTATGGGTATACAAGATTTTAATTTTTTTTATTATTTGAAGGTTAAAATGGGTAATATAAAAAATTTATATGAAATATCGACAAAAATGGAATTTGTTCTTGTGGTAGGCTCACCATGGGTTATCATACTTGGCCCGCCACACGAGACGTGCTCGACAATGAACCAAGTTGGGCTGGCACAACTCGACTTCTTGTTGAGTTGAGCAAGATACATGGATCCATCCCAACCCACTTGGGATTAGGTCATGCCATACTAGATTGTGGGTAGCCGAACTGGTTGACATCTCTAATTGGAACCTTCCATGTAAAGCAATCAATCATGGGTAGGCAGTTGAAACCCAAAAAAAACAAAAAACAAAAAAGATCTCAATTTCAATTCATTTTGATTTGAAGGCGATGCACCCATATTTGTAAAGATGATAAATTTTATCTATTATTTTTGGTCTAAATCAAACCAAATCAATAAGTTGTGTTACCAATAACCAAACCCATGCCTGCCTATAGAATCAAATGCCCTATAGCACTGAGTAAAGAAGCCTATTTGTTTTGGTTTTTTTTGTGTGTGAATTTTATCTATTGGGAAACCATCATTGAATATGAATCCTCTGTAACCCTAACCTCAGGTGTCACACGCTTGCTTCTTGTCACAGATCTCTTTATCCAAACAATGGACACAAGTAAATGACTACCCACTCAAATTGACAACATAGATGTTACAGTTATTAGAATCATATTCATGATTGGTATTGTACAATATAATATTATTGAGATGTAAAACAATGAATAACAATATGAGTGAAAGTTTAAAAGAATCATGATGTCAACGGTTGGAAGAAGAAAATAAGTCAATAAGAAATTAAATCAAACTACATAACTTAAACCTAGGCTATCATAAAGAAAGATGGAACTCATGTTTCTTTTATTTAAAAAAGAATATAATAATAGTTGACAATAAGGGATAAAATCATTAAGCTGATAGATATGTAAATGAACAAATCTTATCGGACAATTATCAGAATAGAAGTCATATTGACTATTATGGCAAAGGGTAAAACATAGTATACCAGCTAACTCTTGGAATGTAGCTCAGACTCTAAAGAAGATCTAGTCAATGAGAGTTCGGTCAATTGGGGTTTCAGTTAAGTTGGACCCCTACGAACTGATCTAATTCAACCAAGTGGTTAGAGTTTGACAAGGGAATCTCAATTCTTTATTCTGAAAGTAGTTAACTTGAGGTGAACTGGCTAGCTCTCTAGATGTGACTAAGTTTCTAGATTTGGTTGGTGGAATGAGGTGAGAGTTGGAGTTACCTTGGTTCAAGGTGAGTTTTTGAGTAGGTGGGCTAAAGTGAGGTTAGAGACATCCAAAGTGTCTCAACTTGACTGCCCTATGCTTAGTCTGTCGTCATCTCATTCTTACTGTTGCTCAGGAGCTCCTTTTATAAACCTAGAAGCAAGTGCCCAACTGATAGGGGGTTCCACATGGCAAGACCCTACCAGCAAGCATAATAAACCCGTGCCAAGCTCCAAGTTGACAGATTTAAATACACATGGTCGATCCTGTTCCCACCATGATCAATTCCAAAGTACGTGTCTTCCCTTTAACCATCCATAATTAGTGTGCTCTCGTATTAGATTTCATGAAGTCGAAACTCGATACCAATTCTTTCTTGATTCCCTTGCTCCTGCCGATATTTTCTCTTCCTTCACATGACACCTAACTCTATAAATAGGTAGTTAGCAGAGATACTTTTATATTTTCTAGCTGATCAAACTCTCTGCTTTACTTTTCTCCGGCCCAACACTACTTGTGGTCTCCAGAACATCATCTCCGCCTCAGTAAGAACTCAACAGTGTTTTGCTTTGTTACATTGCAGATTTGGCCCACCTTACTCCTCAAAGCCTGAGAAATTTCAGCCGTCAAACTCTTAGTTACCACAGCTGTCCTTCACCTTCACTAGAACCATATTCACTTCAACTGAACTACCTTGCTTTACCTTTCAAGGGAACTGAATCAAACTTGGGCAAAATTTTTTTTTTCAGACTTCCTCCTCTGACTATGACAAAGACCTCTTTTGGCCCAGATGGGCTACTTAGCCAAGCTAAAACAACTAGGTGTGAGTGGGAGACGGTTCATTCAAAACAATCCGCCACCACTAAATCAAAACTGCAGAAGATTAGGGAGAAATCCAAGATGGCGAACTCCTTTATTTTGCATGCCTCCTCTTTAACAAACAGAGCTTCCAATCCTCCTCTTGTTTGCATTATCAGTCTCTGATTTCCCCCTAACCCCTTAGGTTTCTCAAAATTTTTAGCAGCACATGGTGGTTCTCCAGATAAAGATTAATCCTTTAAGGATTGAAATCACAGACAACATGGCACTGAGTTTGCTTCATCAGAAAGTGGTACAATATATCACATCACACTAGGTGGAAGGCAAAGGGCTTCATCAGAAAGCGGTACAATATATCACATCACACTAGGTGGAAGAAGAGGAAGTATTTCTTTGTCGCCATTCTTGGCAGACACCCAACTCGGTGGTCTTTCTAACACGCCATTTTGAACATCCCCCTAGCTTAACTAAAAAACTGTAGGATGCTGAGTGGTTGACCAAAGTCATCAGCTGTGCATTTCTTAATGAACTAACTAAAAAAACTTCTGTAGGTTTTGAAGGCTCCACAGTTTGGAGTCATATTCTGAAGTGCATTTACATATTGTTTGCCTATGAACACTTTTCATTTCACCTCTTCTGCAGATATGAATGTAAACTTTGTTGCATACTTTGGCAAGGGTTCCCTTGAGCAAACCCTGAATTCTTTAAGGGAGTTGTGTCCGCCCCATCACTATAGACCCTTAGGGTTCAAATCCCACTGCATCATGTCAGGTCGAACATGGCCCAATTCTGTTGGACTTTTTTTCCATGTCGGGTCAAGCCCAACATGCAAAAAAGAGGTATGTTCTTGACCCAGCAAGTTCATCCATTCATCCAAATTAGCCCGATCCCAAACTTGGGCAACTTGGGTCCAGGCCTATTAGCCAAGTTTATTAAAAAAAAAATAGAAATCTAGAAGTCAGAAAAGAATTTCTAACAATTTCATTAATTGAAGTTTTGATATTTGCATAATTCCATCTTAAGTTTTGAATAATATGAATATTTACATCTCAAACTATAGTACATTTCAATTGTTAATATTTTATAAATAATTGTTAAATGACATAATGAAGTAGAAAAAGAATATATATTGTGATAGTCATTCGACCTTCCATGCATTTTGTGTGATGCACTGCAACTTCATGTGATGCACTACTATAATTTTGCAACTTCTCCCCATAATTACATCTTAAGTTTAAGTTTAGTATAGTATGAATATTTATATCTCAAATTTTGTACGACACTAACATAGTAATTGCCTGCACTCCATAAATAATGATTAGAATGGTCTAATGGAGAAAAAAGATTATATATTTGATTCATAATCATTCAGCCTTTCATGCACTGTGCATGATGTATTCGTGATGTACTGAAATTTCATGTGATGCACTACTCCATGTTTGCAACTTCTCCCTTGATCTCAAAGAGGTATACACCAACGAGAGTGGTTGGAGGGTGCTTCACAAAAGATTTTGGGCATGCTCGTGCAAGTCCAGGAACAATAATGTGGGAGGTGAAGGGATAGGTTTATGACTTGCAGGTCTTCAAAGAGGAGGATATCAGGCTCAAGAATTGTGTTTAAATCGATGAGCATCCTTGTGTTTTATTATCTATGTGGTTTTGAATTTAATGACCGATCACATTGACTTGGATGTTCGGAGATGCACTCCAAACATGCAAATCAACATATTCAATTATATGCCCTGTTCGGCCTGACCCCAACTTGGGCTATACCTACCACGACCAGCAAGTCAAGAAGTCTTGGCCCAACCTAACACACTGAAAGTGTCGAGTCAAGACATGTTGGAGACAGCTAGGGCTATTTAGCACCTGTACCAACGACTAGCCAAATCTTCAAGGCTAAACCATCCTTCTGTCAAACTCTCTCGGTCAGAAAGTCTTCAGGACCTACTAATGCCACTAAATTTGCCCAACTAAAATCTTAGCCACCATGAAGAGGTCCACCTGCTCTAGAGGTAGAAGAAACACAACACAATCCAAACTCAATGAAAACCAAAGCCTGCATTAGGATCGGAGTTACCATCAAAGCACAAGAAATCTATGACCCAAGAGGCTTCTAAAGATTCAAGCAGAGAATCAGCCAAGGTAAATCTAGCTGCCAATGCAACATCAACCCTTTTCGAGAATCCCACAATTGAGTTGTGTTTGACATGCGAGACTACCTCCCCAAGCTTAAAGGTAACACAATTTGGGCTCGCTGGGAGATGATGCTAAAGAACACTAGAAGAGCTCCAAGCTAACTTAGAGTTGCCTACATGGTGTCATGGACCTAATAGGTATTATTTCACCATTTTATCATATCTTCATTTTTAAAAATAAAAAAGACCCCAATATTCACTCCACTTTGCAAAAAAAGTAGTGAGACATTAACATATATTTTTCTTATGAATGGATGTTACATAATACGTGTGTGTATGGATATATTAGAATTCAAAAAGTATTGTAAACTAGAGATCTTTCAAATCAATTCCACACATTTTTTTTAATTGAACCTTATGATTCAAAAAATAATATCATAAATTCTGATAACACTACTTTAATACCTTGCATTTAAAATTCAACATTAAAAACAAAAAGTGAATTAGATAGGAGCCTCAATTTCACAACCTTGCTATATGCTAATACAGTCACGGTTAAAATTTTTCCCATGAAATAGGTACCTATATTTTAAGCCCTTTAGGCTTTGTTCACAAACACTTTTAAGGTTGATGCTTCATTATGTATGGTCTGAAAAGAATGAAAAGCATGTACTAGAGATATGGTGAAATAAGATAGTTTTAACCATCTGTTCAAAATATACAAGTGAATTAAAAAAATGACTACAAAGAGAAATTAGACATCAGGTTATCCCAATCTAAATATAATTTGACTATCAAAGTAACACAAAATGATCATGAAATACTAGTTATTCTAATATATCTAATGTAATCCAACACATGATATGATGATGTCAGCGACAAAATAATTATATCACTCTAGAGTAGATGATATCAGCATATTGATTCGTGAGATAATAATATGAATCCCCTTCAGAAAAAAAAACTTTCTTAAAAGAAAGTTGGCAACATGAAGGAATGATTTATGTAAACAACAGACTACCCCAAGCTGATGTCTTTAGAAAAGTTGGTGAATGGATAATGATGCTCTCTCAACAGGAGATTATAGTCTCTCTCTCTTAATTTACCTTCTTCCTTTATGACTTCGGTACAACTTACCTTTACTACCTAAAGTGTTGTCTTTAGAGGAACAATGATCATCTCTCCATTACAGATTATAGTTTCTCTTTCTTAATTTACCATCTTCTGATATGACTTCATACTTATCTCTACTACCGCCCAACTGATAGATCTTCCACGTATGGCTAACGGAATGTCATTGTGCAATTTTCGTGCCCCATTATCCTCGAGAGATAGAGATATATAGAGAGAGAAACTACTCGACGAAAGACAAAACTGTGGAAAGAGAATCGACCTTAGCGTAGTAATCCTTCCAGACACGCCGAGCGATCTGATGACCGCCCAAGTCAAAAGCCTTGAACTTGATCCTCCCGATGCTAAGCTCCTCCGATGTCGGATATTGCGTCGGCTGGTGCTGAACCAACCTCTACATTTCGAAACACCAACAAATTAAAGCGAAAGAGGCACCAAAAAGCAATCTAGCAAAAGGAAATCAAAGGGATCCGACCTCATCCTTGAGCATGTGAAGCAGCGTGGTCTTCCCGGCGTTGTCCAAACCCAAGAAGAGGATCTTAGCTTCCTTCTGCCACAGTCCGAGGGAGGCAAGGACGCCGTAGAACCAATCGACAAGGAACATCGTGGCCGGCGAAGAAGAATTCGGCGACGAGATCTACCAAATCAAAGAGAAAGAAACCAAACCCTAATAAACAAGTAGGAAAGGCCGGAATCGGTGGCAGACCGAGACCGGAGATACTTAACGAACCTTCCTAATGAAATAAATAAATTATTTAACTATTTATGATATAAAAAAAACTACAAGAAAATATTTTCTTGCCAAATTCTTATTATTTCTGGTCAAAATAACATTTAATTTTTTTCTCTTGTAGAAAATTATGGTTTAATATTTCGTCGAAATTATAAATTTCCAGATAAACTTTTAGCTGATTCTTTAAAATGGCATTTCCTTTCAAAGTTTTGTGTTGACATTTAAAATTCAACAAGTGTTATCAGTCAAAAGTAAGAGTTTATTTCTAAAAGTCAAACCTCAATTTAATTAATTGGTCTACCCAATTACGACCGTCGGTTTTCCAAAATTACAAATGGAAATGAATTCGAACGAAACTACTCTAGTTAGGTAATTTTTGAAATGGAAGGAAGTAATGTGAAAAAAAAGTTTAAGTGGGCACTTTGGTAAAACAATGAAAAAAAGGGCAAAAGTCAAATAAAAAAAGGATCTCTTGTATTTCTAAATTATTTAAATTATCAAAGAGATATTTCATTTTAATATTTGATCAAATCTTTAATACTGTCCCCGAGGCAATGGTTCATTTTAAATGCGTATTTACGTAAGAATTTTTCTCTAAATAGGGAAATAATCAAAGGATGCTGGGCATATTGGCCGCCGTATGCGCTTTCCGATTTACCCTGGTGGTCGGTGGGAAACTTCTTGGGACCGGACCGACCACCCCCAGAGATGTGGCTACTGAGATTATCATTTTTTTAAATACTCTTTAATACATATTCTATACGGTTAAATATTTATCTCTCACCTAAATATTAAATTAGTCGGACGTATTATAGCAATTAAAATTTTATAATTGCTGAACAGTTATAATAATTACAATTTATAATTATTATAATATGAATTTCTATTATTTTTTAAAATTCATAACTACTACAACATAAATTTTTACTGTTCTTGTTCATATGGTAACAGTTACGATTTCGTAACTGCCATAATATACAACAACAACAACAACCAAGCCTTATCCCACTAAGTGGGGTCGGCTATATGGATCCTTCTACGCCATTGAGCTCTATCTCCTATTATATCATCATCTAAATTTAAATAAATTTTATCTTGTTTTATTGTTGCTAACCAAGTCTTTTTTGGTCTACCACGTCCTCGTTTAATGTGCGTATTTGTCATATTTTCACACCGCCTAACTGGAGCATTTGTCGGTCGTCTAAGTACATGTCCGTACCACCTTAAACGTGTCTCACGAAGTTTTTCCTCAATAGATGCAACTCCCACTTTCTCTCTAATGCTCTCATTTCTTATTCTGTCAATCTTCGTATGTCCACACATCCATCTTAACATCCTCATCTCCGCAACTCTCATCTTTTGCTCATGTGCTCGAGTCATAGCCCAACATTCAGCGCCATATAACATGGCAGGTCTAACTGCCGTTTTATAAAACTTTCCTTTAAGTTTTAGAGGCACTTTACGATCACATAAAACACCTGATGCCCTCCTCCACTTCAACCATCCTGTTTGTATTCTATGTAAGACATCTCTCTCTATCCCTCCATCAGCTTGTAAAAATGATCCTAAATATTTAAAACTCTCAGTTCCAGACAACTCATCATCTCCTAGTTTAATACTTGTCTCATTACGTTCAATATTGCTAAATTTAAATTTCATATATTCTGTCTTTACTCTACTAAGCCTAAAACCTTTCTCTTCTAGTGTTTCTCGCCAAGATTCTAATTTAGCATTTACTCCCTCACGTGTCTCATCTACCAATACAATATCATCTGCAAATAACATACACCACGGTACGGTATCTTGAATGTGTCCAGTAAGTTCATCTAGGATTAGTGTAAAAAGATAAGGACTTAGAGCTGACCCTTGATGCAACCCTATTTTTATTGGAAATGCTTCAGTCAATCCGCCTGAAGTCTTCACTCTAGTTGTTACTTCCTCATACATATCCTTAATTAGGTCAATATATACTACACTAACACCTCTCTTTTCTAGAATTCTCCATATAATTTTCCTTGGAACTCTATCATAAGCTTTTTCTAAATCAACAAATACCATATGTAGATCTTGCTTTTGCTCCCGATACTTTTCAATTAGTTGCCTGAGAAGATGTATAGCTTCTGTTGTCGACCTACCAGGCATAAACCCAAATTGATTTTCAGTGACCATAGTCTCTTTCCTTAATCGTTTTTCTATTACTTTTTCCCAAAGTTTCATAGTATGACTCATTAATTTAATGCCCCTATAATTTGCACAATTTTGTACGTCTCCCTTATTCTTATATAAGGGAATTAAAGTACTTACTCTCCATTGATCCGGCATTTTCTTTGATTTCAATATCATGTTAAATAATTTTGTAAGCCATTCAATACCTTGTTTCCCTAGGCACTTCCATAACTCTATCGGAATATCATCTGGTCCAACGGTTTTTCCATTTTTCATTCCATTTAAAGCTTGTTCTACTTCTGAAATTTGAATTCTACGGTAAAAATTTAAATTTCTATACTCATTTGACCTGTTTAAATTACCTAAATTAAGCTGATCACCTACACCTTCATTAAAAAGTTGATGAAAATACCTTTTCCACCGCTCTTTTATTTCTCCATCATTTACTAATACCCTATTGTATTCATCTTTAATACATCTTATTTGGCTAACATCTTTTGTCTTCCTCTCTCTCACTTTAGCTATTTTATAAATGTCTTTTTCTCCTTCTTTTGTATCTAATTTTCGATATAACTGCTCAAAAGTTGTATTTTTAGCTTCATTCACTGCTTTTTTAGCCTCTTTCTTAGCTAATGTATATTTTTTTAAATTTTCCTCATTCTTGCAAATATATAATTTCTTATAGGCTATTCGTTTTTCCTTCACTTTTTCTTGTACTTTCTCATTCCACCACCAAGATTCTTTACCTGGTGGTACATGCCCCTTTGACTCGCCGAGTATACTCTTTAACTGCCATAATATATTCGATTAATTTAGAAATTAGATGAAATATAACAGTATTAGATAGTCCTAGAAGACAATTCAATAATCTCTCGGGACATAGCTGAGTTGGTTACGACGGAATAGAATTATAGAAGTGGACGAAACTGAGATAATATCTCTCTTTGTCGTGATCAATTATAACTTTTCAATTTATCTTCTCACGTATGATCGTAAAATTGATCATATAAAACAACTGAAATGACAGATTCCACCTTTTACCTAAATAGAAGACAATTCAATAATTATACACAATTCAACCGTGAAATGAGAGGGTTTTTTTATATAAAAATCTAAAATGAGACACCTTTTATAAAAGCACCTTATTATTTTTGTCAACAAAAAATGTGCACGTTATACATTTAAAAACTAAGAGGGCACTTTCAAAAAAAAAACAAAAAAGTGAATTTTCAATACGATCTTCCAGATTTGAACTTCTATGAACTAAGGAGCATCGAATTCCCTCGTGACCAACACCGACATTTCATATAAGCTTCCTTGTAAGAAACTTGGACTGGGATGAAGATTGAGGTAAGCAAATGAAGCAGATACACGAGAAAGCCAAATAAAACAGCAACAAGGTTACAAGTAAAATGTCAAAGAAAAGTTGATGCCGATCCTACACATCACTGGTACAAGTAGTTCACAACAGTATTCAGGGTAGGGCACTGCACATTTATGTAAAAACATTCAAAACAGTGAGTTCGGAATGATAGCCCTGTCCCCCTCACTATTTTCATAGATTGATATGAATGTATGCAATTCGAGATTAGTTTCGTGCCAAGGTTATACCTCACTTGAAAAAAGATCACAATTAGTGAACCAAAGGATCTTGCCAGTGGATTATGAGTAGTCGTACAACGAGATGCTCTTGTCATCGGATACACTGGCAAGTCGTCCCACACGCACGCCTGTTCCTCCAGGCGGACGGAATGCCACACCCCACACGGCGTCTGAATGGTTTGCCATAGTCTGGACTGCAGACCTCATGCTGATATCCCATAGCTTGACAGTTCGATCGCTAGACCCTGTAGCTATCGCTGCACCATCTGGACTGGCATCCACGCTGAGGACCCAGCTGGTGTGTCCTGACATTGCGCCGGCCATATTCTTGCCCTCGGCATCGTACATGTGGATGTTAGTATCATCGCAAGCAGTGAAGAGCACCCGAGGATCCACTGGGGAGAAGACCATGGACCTCACTGGCATGTTATGGCCTTCAAGATGGTGAAGGAACTTAGCGCGGGCAACATCAAACACTGCGATCGTCCCATCCATAGATCCACAAGCTAATCTTTTACCATCAGGACTCCAAGCAACAGAAAGGACAAATTTGCCGCTGCCAGTCTTATCAGGACGGGCACCTTCTGGCCGTGGAACAGCAAGGGTAGCAACAAGTTCCCATGTTGAGGTATCCCACAACTTAATTGAACCACTGCCACCTGCAGCAACTGCCAGAATGGTGCCCTGAAAGGGGTAAACGAATGAGATACTCTGCAAATTCTCTAAATATTCCAAGTAACAATCATAAACAGAATCTAAGTATATACAATTATTCATATTGCCAATGAAGGCTCGCCAACAAATAACCTAAAAGAGCCATCTATACATCTTCAATTATATGACAAAAGCACCTAATTTCACATATATTCCGCATGTGGTAGCGAACATCAGGTGAAAGAAGTTTCTTCAAAAAAGTAAGCAAAATTGTTTCAGCTTCATTAATCTTGCAGCAAGATCAGGGATTTTCCCATGTCTTATATAGTTCATACATCAAACAGTCCCAGACCAGGCATTGACTCAAGCAAGGATTCAGGTCATTAGCTCAATGGTCAGACCAATGGATGAACAATTGATCCGCATGTCAACCTATGCATCAACTCGGTTGAACTAACTAGTCCAACTGACCTAGGTTGATATTCACAAGGATGATAGAGAAATCCAGAAAATACACTTCATGTAAATATAAGAACAAGATTACTTGACATGTTGCATCTTTTTTGTTGTAGAAAACAAAAGGATATTAGATCAATAGTCTAGAAAATAGAAGCAGTGGTCCAAAGTAAGAAAAGACCATGACTTATAAAGATTTGGAGTGTAAATGTGTGAACAACTACATTGTCCATTTCTTTTGTTATTAGTAATCCTAATAAATTAAGAGTAGACAAACCCCAACCAAGTACTAACACTAATTATAGTCTTAATCATATGCCCACAAACAAAATTTACTAAGCAAAATAAACATGCATTATTGATTTTTTAAGTAGGCCTAATGGAATGAACCAGATGAGTATGATTTATTCAGGAATATCAACTTCAGACTCATCAATATTTTTATGAAACAAGTATTATCTTAAGAAAAAATTCATGCAAAATGACAGAAAATAATTCTTTCAGCTTTGGTTGTACAAAGTGGAGGTTGGACATCCAAGAGGTCGAATTAGGGAGAAAATGCGGCAGGAATTTTGCAGTGTGGATGTTGGAAGTCCAGAGAGGTTGCATCAGAGAAGAAAGGCAGCTGATGATACAGTTTTGATTCATCGAGTATAAAATTGTGTCAATATATTTTATTGTTCCGTACATGCAAGTGATATTTACAGGAGTTTTTATAAGTTGTTCAAATTAAAATTACAATGAAACAAAGTATATTTGGTAGAAGTTCATTTGGTACATATACTCAGTGGCTCACACTTTTATACAGCATAAAAGATCTTTCATGTCACAAAGATTTACCTTCTACTTGGGATGGAGTCATGGAGGTCGTTGTTATCTAACCTATGTGCTTCATGGAGTTTTAACAAGAATACATTGTAAGCATAAAAATCAAATAAGAAACAAGTAAACAGAAAGTTCAACTTTATAGAAAAGCATACGATCAGTAATCCAATGTGTTTGGAACTAATATGATTCCAACTTGGAAATACATAACACAACAGATTTTTGTTTGGAACCTTCATAGAAAAGCATGCAGTAAGTAATTCAATATGCTAACCTCATACTTTATGGTACTTTAGGAAACTGACATGTATAACTTCAGGATGAAGATGGAACTCACAATGCTTATGATTATGACTCAAATCCAAAAATATTTTCCAAATTTTGGGGGCTATCTATCACAAAACTAATATAATATCAGCATCTAACCATACAAGTTCTGAAAACGAATATTAAAACATAAAAAAATGTTGCAAACTTGTAATGTTAACGAAAATGGTAGAACAATTTACTTTTGTGCAAGTTTCACTTCAAACTGTAAATCAGTTAAATCGTTAATGTTAAAATTAGCAGAAGAATCCATAAAAGATATTCCTCATCATGGTATCAAGTTAACACATCCTTAAATATCCATCGGCTTATTTATCTATCATTACAAACTTCACTATTTACTGACTAAGGTTTCTTCATCATTTTTTTTCAACGGATCACCTATGTGAGTAAATAAAGAAAAAAAATGGGGTGCTTTTTCTTCATGTCATGAGGTTACCAAACTAGCTACCTGTTCAATATTCATTAATAGCAAGAGAACAAAAAACTGATGTGAATAAATGCAACAACAATACACAAACACTCTACATTCTCGGGGTACATATAGAGACGATTTTATGAAGATTATGACTGAATGGCACTCACCTTATTGGCCTCCTATGCCATAAAAATGTGGTTTCAATATGAATACACATCTGAAACCCTGAGAGCATAAGAAGTTGTTGAATCACAAGTCACCATAAAATTGTCCATTGGTTGCCATGTATTCAGACATGCAACAACAAAAATGTCTTGCCGGCCAATTTATGCAAACCATCATGAAAACACAGGAAGGAATTTCATATCTAGGTTATATGTTTGGATGTTAATGATATATTACGAATGTCTGTAAAGCATTAACTACTGGCACATGCTTGAGTTAAAAATTTGTACAAGTTATACCTTTTGTCACCACTTTGTGTAAAATCGTTAGATATAAATATGTCAGATACCTGTGACTCGATTGGCAAAATAGTCTCTCTCTCCCCAAAAATATGTTTTTTTTTACACGAAGAAAATATTTTGTTGCGAATGAACAAGATAGCGAGGAATTGTCCATATGTAGGATCATAATTATTGATACGGGTCTTTTCCACATAAAAAGGGAATCTTTTGTTACAATAGAACCAGAAGCGATTTGGATCATTCAAGAATCAAAGTGGATTTGCTTTATAAGACTGTTATCCTAGTGTGTGCTCGATACATGGTAGCTATTTCTCAACAAACGCCAGAGGCTTGTTTACAACATTATTTCCAGAAACGAACAAAGAAGCATAATGAACTCAGAAAAATGAAACCGATCAAAGTTGAATAGGAATGGCAGGAACGCAATGAAGGCCTCACCTTTGGGTCAAACCGCATACTCCAGACCTCAGATGGAGGCGACTCGAGGGTGGCAATGGAAGCATTCGAGTCAACTTCGAAGACGCGGATAAAGCTGTCCATCGAGGAGGAGGCCGCCACCGCGCCGGAAGGGTGCCCCGCGACGGCCACCACCCCAAGTGAATGTCCCTTCAACGGCGCCCCGACACGGACGAGCTCGTCCGGGAGCCACAAGCGCAGCGTCTCATCGAGCGACCCAGTCAGCAGGAGCGCCGGCCTCTCGTTCGTCGCCGGGATCCACGCCGCCGCCCATATGGACTCGTCATGGGCGTTCTCCACCGACTTCAGCCCTGCCAGCTTCATCTCGCCACCGAAAAAGCGACGATGTCCTTGATCGAGTCAGTGGTTTTGGCACAGGAAAAAGGAGAGAAACCCTAACTTTTAGCAGTGAATTAAAAAGAGAAACATTTTGAGTGGTAAACCCAAACGTCTAAATGGAGCCGCTTCGTTTCGTAGGGATCAGGTGTTGAGTACAGGACATCGTCCATCAGGGATTAGCAACCAATCAAAATTCCAAACCCCAAATGAGAAATGCAAACATGGAGTTTGTTGTTGGGTAATGCTTTCTTTTTTAGCATAATAATGACCCCTGTTTATTAGGCTCTGAAATGAATTGTATGTTTATGAGTAAATTTAATATTCGATTTGATAAAAATTTATTTATATTTATTTAATATAATATATATAAGATTAAATAAATAAATAAATTTAAATAATTTATTAAATTAAATGAATAATTTGATCATATATGTTTAAGTTGTTAATATTCATAAACAAATATTATTGACTATTTATGCATAATGTATATATTGGTGTTGTGAAAGCGGTTGAACCACTAGAGGGGAGGGGTGAATAACATACCTACAAGTAAAAAGATTCTTTTCTCTTGCTAACGACTTAGCAAGGACATATACAAGTTAATTGAAATAAGTATAAGCATAAACACAATGAGCTCGGTTATTTACTTGGTTCACAATTTCAAGCTTGTCACTCTAAGGCCTATGTACAAGAATGCTCGTCCACTATCCTTCTCCTCTTCGATTAGGTGTCAAAGGTGGAGAAACCACTTACAATTTTGGAATGCAAAAAGAAGGGAAACAATAAAGCACTTTGAATGAAAATAGAAGCTTGGGTCATGGATGTGTGTTATCTCTTCAACTAAGCTCCTCATCTCTTTTTATAGCCTCCGCTCGAGTGCTGATGTGGCACCTTCAATCGACCAGAAAGACTTGTTCACTTGATCAAAAACTACTGACGTGACAAGTTGATCTGATCCACTAGATCAGTACTGATGTGGCATACATTCAATCGACCTAATAACTTATTGATTAATTGAAACTTAGTCAACTTTGGATAACTTCTCTATATCTGTTGCCACGTGTCCTCCGGGTGTCCAATCTTGACATCCAGTCACTCGATTCTACTTATATCGGATCTCTACTGCTAGATCAACTTTCACGTGGCTTCCAATTGCCCGATCCCAATGTTCGATCACCTGATCCAACTCTAATGATAACCTACATTACAGATAATGATTATCTTGTGCTTCGGTTGATTAAATTGCTAGCACAATGGATCGAAACATCCGATCGACCGATGATGTGCATAGGGTATATACATATTTCTATTACGTTTATTGCACATTTTTATGCATTTCATGATGATACTCTATGTTTATCGCTCCCTTTATCCGTGCATTAGACACATTGTCTCTATTTTCTAGTTCGAAGGTCTGCTCTCGAACTTTTGCATTTGCAGGATGAAAATTGAGTGTGAAATAAGACTAAACGAAGAAAGTTCAAGTCAGGGTCATGCCTCAAGGCACGCCTGTGCTTCATCACCCGAGCCAAGCCGTGTGTCTTGAAGAATCCTCAACAGTAGCCTCCATACCTTCCATACAAAACAACATCTGCTCCAGGCCGTGCCACCAAGCACAACCGTGCGCTCAACACAGAAGCAAGCAGACCACAGGCCATGCCTATAAGGCACAGCCGTGCCCCCAAAACAGAAGGAATCCAAGAGTGGGTCGTGTCATTCTCCTAGTGTGGCAGCAGTCTGAGGCTGTGTCATTTTCCAGAGCAGAGTCAGTTCGAGGTCGTGCCCTCCTTCCAGTACCAGAATGGGGTCGTGCCTATTAGGGGCCATGCCAGCAAAGGACGTGGGTCGAGTTTCTGGGTCGTGCCATGAGGCACGACCATGTCACGCGAGGGGCCTATATAAACATCTTTTCGAAACCCTAAAAAGGAGGGTCCGTCAGAGGTGAATCGAGGACACCACAGCCACGTTTTGAAGCAGAATTCGACATTTCATCCATCCCTCCAGTTCTACTCTGTCATTCCACCACCGACGAGGAGATTGCAATTCAAGGAAGATCCACACGCATTGATAAGTCTTTTCCCTTTTTCTCTTTTGGATTTAGGAACAAGATGAATTTCTTTTCTTCTTCCTTGCATTGTATTCCCTCTGTCATTGAGTAGATCCTCTAAATTTTAGGATGTAGGAGGAATTGAGATGTAATAGATGATTGTATTCAATGGATT
The DNA here is from genome assembly GCF_044706935.1 of Curcuma longa. Lineage (NCBI taxonomy): Eukaryota > Viridiplantae > Streptophyta > Magnoliopsida > Zingiberales > Zingiberaceae > Curcuma > Curcuma longa. Next base: position 18,034,068 of record NC_133864.1, read on the forward strand.
TGCTATTTGCCATCTTCTATGATATGATTATACTTTGCTATATGGATTTATGCTTTGTGTGTATTTGGTGATATGTTTGTGAAAGTTTAATTTCATGTGGATGAGAGTGAATTATGGTTTATAAAAAATCTTAGGATCCTATGACCAGTGTGTCTTGTGACAAGAGGTAAACCTTAACTGGACTTTCCAAGAAGATCCTTAAATTATAACGAATTCTCATGAGGGATAACTAATGATTATCGATTACTAAGAAGAGGTCCTTAATTGGGTACTCGGTGACAGAAGATAGGATATCGGATATGTATGACCGGGGCACCTCGTGATAGGGGGTAAACCTTAATCGGACTATCAGGTATCATCTCCAACTAGTGATCATAACATTAGAGGATAACGATTGAATTCCAATGAAGCCGAAGAAACCCTAGCATCGTTTCCCCTTTCCCCTTCGTCGCTGGAGGAGCAGCGCCGTTCGCCGCTGTCGGAGCTTGATCGGGCTTCTTTCGCTCGTACCCGACCGTCGGAGAGATCGTCTCTGTCGAAGGAATCGAAACCCTAACACCGCCATCATCTTCCCCCTTCTTCGCTGTTCGTTGCCGCCGAACCTCTCTACTTAGCCGGGTTGCTGCTACCAGATTGCTAGCCGGAGGAGGGCTTACCGCTGAACCTCTCTGCTCTGCTGGTTGCTGCCGTCGAATTGCTCGTCGAAGGAGCTGCTGCCTGCCATCGGATTTCTCTACCACGACTGGAGGAGTTGTTACTGCCAAGACCTCGGGTGGCTATCTGGGTTTTGCATTATCGGAAGATCACGTGCCTACGATTATTTTTCATCTTTTCTGTAAAGTATTCAGGTCCTTTTTCCTACTATGTAACTACTTGGGAATTTGACTGTCGACGATAGTTAGAAAGCCTTGAAAACGAATGCAACGTGTGTTGTTACGTGTTTTTGATATTAGAATTTTCTCTCGCAACGATCGTTGCTATTCGACGGCTAGTATCGAAGATGGTGACACAACTTATGGCTTGGGAAGCCATCCAGAAGAGCACTTGATGTGGATTACTAGTAGAGGCGAAACTTCGACAAAGGCCGCTCGATTGATGTCATTCTCATTGAGCGTTATATGGCAGGTATGCGTAGAATATTTGTTATTCTGAAAAATTTTAAATTCTAATTATGTCTTGTACCTATTGTATTTGTATGTGTGTGTTGCGAGTGTTATAATAATTAGATTTAATTATTATTTTATTTTTATTGCACATGATTATGAAACGTGTAAATACGCGCAATGCACTAAACTGATCCTAACAATAGGGTATAATAAGATAACACTAAAAATGGAAGAAATAACTAATGAATGTTTGATGAAAGTTATTACAATAAGGAATCTAATTTAGATTAAGAGAAAGATAAACAATTAAACTTTGATAAACCAAGCAATAATCAAGGGGGAGTTAGTGAAAATATTAGAAATCAACAACAACAACAACAAGAATGAAATGCACAAGAACTTAACCCAAAAACTTTAAGAATGAATTCAAACTATCCAATTGAACAAGTCTTAGGTCATTTAAGCAGGGGCGGAGCCAGGATTCTTCCGAAGGGTGGGCTAAATTTTTTTTAACAAATTGATAAAAAATAAGTTGAAGTCTTGAATTATCTAAGAAGTAAACAATTATCTAAGAAATTCTTAAAGATCAGCTCTTCGTATCTTCAAATTCTTGAAGTCTTGAATTATATCGACCAAATCTAAAATAGGGCAAACCTAACTCGATAGATCAAACCAATAAATGGTAACATTAAGACCGAATCAAGCTTTTAACACCAACCCTTAAACTAACCAATTCAACATCAACCAACCAATCCAACAAAACCAAAAATTCCAACATCAACAGATCAATTCCACAACCAAATTCAATCCATCAACATATCCCAACAGCCATAAACTAATCCCAACCAAACAAGAATCTAATAGAGCATCAACCCTAAACCGAATCAAACACCCACGATCAGATCACCATCCAATAGATCAATCCAAGAAACTAATAAATCAGCAACTTAATAAAATAGTAATTCTAAGCAAACAGACTCAATTAACTATAATAAAGCTTACCTTAGTTTGAACCCTAATACAACTCAGATTCCAGTTCCGTTTCCTCCTCGCTGCCGATCCAAAGAAAACTTATGATCCGTGCCCTAGCATTTAGCTTAGCCCTAATCACGCTCTGCCGCGATTCCTTCGATCACAATCTTCACCGATCGATCTGTAATGTAAACTCCATCAAATTCAGAATTCCAACACAACAGCAACAACCCAAATTAAACAGGATCTCACCTTGGTCCCTTTTCTCGCTGGCGAAGGAGGCGAAAATCTCTGGGCTGCGAACAGTGAGATCCAAAGCGCGAAGACGGCGACGGTCGGGGCGATCGCGGGGAAGGGAGATGCGGCGTGAGTAGGCAGGGGAGAGGAGAGGGCGTCCGTTTGTTCGCGAACCCTAGCGTGACGGCGGCAGGCGGCTTGCTTCATGGAGAACGACGACGGAGAATCACCGATTCTCCGTGGTCGTCGCTCAAGGAGAAGGGAGAGTTGCCGGTTGCGGCAGAGGGAGGCCTCATGCAGTCACGCCGATTGCAATTTCGGGCGGAAAGGAAATGCTGCGAAGGGGAAGAGGAATCGCGCTGCAGGGGAAATCGTGGTTCGGGAGAGGAAGAGTTGCGCTTTACAAATTCCTAACGGGTTAACGGGTTTTAAACCCGAATTCCATTAATCCTATTTTTTTCCCTGTATTTTACAAAGACTGGGCCATGGCCGAGGTTGGCCCACTAGTAGCTCCGCCTCTGCATTTAAGGGTTCAAACCTAGGGGTATGGAAAATATCAAAAATTTTGATACACTGTGCATACCATACCAATATATACCATTCATATTGAAAACTTTGGTATATCAAAAATTTTGGTATGATATAATACCTACTAAACTTTTCGATATCGATATTGGTATAAGATTTATTATTTTCTATATTTTGATATGTACTAAAATATCGAATAATTTCTTTTATATATTATTTCAAAATTGTTCCTTGACATATGGTGCTAGATTTCAAAATCCAACACCACATTGGTGTTGGTTTTCTTTTGATGCAAAAAAACCCAATACATTGGTGTTGGATTTTAAAATCTAGCACCAGGTGATATTTTTTTATGCAAAAAAATCCCCACCAGGCGGTTTTTCAAAACCAACACCATGGATCCAGTACCAAGTGCTAGTTTTCTTTGTGATGAAAAAAAATCATCAACATAGTCAATGTTGATTTTTAAAAACTAGTACTGTGATGCAAACCCCCCAATGGTGTTGGTTTTGATGCAAAAAAATAAACCAACTTCATGGTGTTATGATTTTAAAATCGAGCACCACTTGGGGTTCTAACATAATGTTCATGAGCAATATTCACGAATAAAGTTTATGAGCCATATTTGTTAATAATTTCTTATCAACATATCAACATAGTAAATAAATAAATTTTTTTTTTTAAAAAATGAATAAATAAACTTATATTATCGAGCTCAATAATCAATTAAATAAGTTTAAAAATATAAAATTTTTAAATAATCAGATAAACTTGAATTGAGAGTTTGATAATATCTAAACAAATTAAACTTAAGTAAAAATTGAACCAAATTCATAAAAAAAATATAATCAAATCAAATTCGAACAACCATTCGAACAATTTACAATTTTACCGATTATAGATGATTTAGGGTTTAGACGTGTATTTCATAAAAAAAAATGATAAAACCCAGTTAGTCGCATTGACTCAAGCCCTGGGGTGACCGGCATGGTCCCACGGAAATTTCCCACCGGCCACCAGGGTAAATCGGGAAGCGCACGCAGCGGCCAACCCAAATGCCCAGCATCCTTTGATTGCGATCCCCATGGAGGAAAATTCATGCAAATACTTGTAACTTGTGACAAATATAGCGGCACCATGGCCCCGGGGACAGGTGTATTTCATAAATTATATGAAGTATGTTGAATATAATGTGAATAAAGTTTAGGATCATAAGAGTGCTTTAGTAGGGACATATGGAAAGGGCCTAACTGCTGTTTTAGCTGTTTTAGTGAACTTGTGTCCATCTGCTTTCTGCTTCACTTCAAAAGAATGACGTAGGTAGACTAGACTAGAAGGAAGAGTTTCAGGCTCAAGGCATAGTAGAAAAAGGCAATTGCTCTTACTTCCCGAGGGAAGGGAATAATGAGATTTATTGATTTAGTGTGGAATTCTAATATTTTTTTAAATGGAAATGTTATAAAAATTCTTTAATTACTTTTAAAGAAAATTGATATTAAATTGTATAAAGCCTGCCGGGTGAGCGAGGTTATTTCCCAGTGTGTAATGATTATTCCACCAGCCTAAATAATTAATAACAATTAGTCCTCGAAATAAGGAGTGAACTAAAATCTAAGCCGTCCAAGCACTAGACGCGAGATTTCTGAAGCCGATATCAACCGTCCGATGGCCGAAGCCGACCTCGTGGTTCGTGGAGTTCGATTCGCATCGAATCGCAGCGCCAGTCGGTGCCTAGCGGCCGTCGAATCGCGCGTCCGGGAACGATGGGGCGGTCGGCGCCGTGCTTCGAGTGCTTGGAGCGGCAGCTCCAATTCGATTTCTCACCCGATCTCGTTTTCCGATATGGAATCTCCGACTCCGCCCTCCCCTTTGGCTCTTCCGCTGCAGTTCAGGTCTGATTCACCTCCTACTCTCTGAGCATTCTGTTTTTCTTTTTTGTTCATTAAAACCTTCTAATCGGTCGAAAGATTCAATTTTGAGTTATCCTAGAACAGAGAACCCTGTTCCAGTGGTATAAAATTCGGAAACCTGATTCTGGTTTATGGACGCTTAGTGTCGGTGTTTTCCTTGTTGAGTTTAATATGAAAAATACAAATTATCAGTGGATCATAAAAATTCATCGTTAAATTTGATTTGGGTGGGCATGGAGCACGCGACACGGAATTTGGATGGTTAAACCAGTAGATAAAAGCCTGCTGACCCTCACTAATGCCTTGAAGCCCTATCAGATATCAGCTATACCATACTGATGGAAGATCGTGGAATATTTTTTTACTGAGTTAATACTAATTGCATCAAACATTTTGGTTAACTGAGATTATGGAGTATGTGTGTATTTATTGTCGCTTTTGAGTTTAAAGCTCCTTAGTATGTTTTGCTCGCTTTTATAGTGTAGGCTGAGAGCTCCGCTGTGTATAAAAGCGACTAATGTCAATACTAGGAGAAGAATTGCTTGCATTAGTTAATGAGTATTATAAAGAATATGTTGATGCACCATGTTGACTAAAATCCAATCATGTAATGTATATCATGCATTCATTAGCCCGAATAATCCTATAATAATTCCTTTAAAAACATCTACATTCATTCCACCATCTCTTGCTGTGAGAAACAATGCATACTTATTCAATTTATCAATTTGTTTTAATATGAATTTAAATTTTGAAGTATATGATTTGTTTACTAACTTGGAGAGATTCAGACTTTCATTCTGGTGTCTGCTCATTCATCACTACCATTATAATTTCTACACCCAAGACTGTTATGGACAATTGGAGATGCAAACACCTTTTTCAGCTAATAATTAATTGTGTTGTTTTCTTATTGTTTAGAAGGAAGGAAAAGCAAGACTCGATTCCTCACCGTGTAGGATGAGAAAAGAATACATAAGTTTCTCACCCATTGGAATGGATGTTCAAAGAAAAAGACGTTGAATATGTTATGCTACTTGAAGCTCAATATTTTCATGATGTAGCTACTATTTCCTAACTCAATTGAAAAGACACCTAGTTGAAACTGCTAACAAATCTTCTAGTGTTGAGTTCTCCTTGTTGGGGAGAATAATGAAAATTAGGAATTTAATATTTAAGAATTTTACTTTGGAAAAGTTAATTTTGTAGCTTCTTTTATTTTGGTCAATTAGTTAATAACGTAGTTTTTGGATTGGTGATCATCTTGTTTAGAGAATAGAAGTTATTTTTCCTAGTTTGAATGATCTAGGACTTTTAAATTAGGATTATTTCTTTCCTTTTTTAGTTTATTCTAGATTTTGTTTAAGCTGACCCCCCCCCCCCCCCCCCCCCCCCCCCCCCCCCCCCCCCCCCCCCCCCCCCCCCCTTTGGTTAAAAGTAAAATCTTATAAGATAGTAGTATTTCTCCGTATACTTTATGCGACGGGTTATGGGTTATAGGGTTAGATTGTTAAAAACTAATACATACAAAAGGTATAGTTGAGATGAGAATGCAAAGATGAATTTGTGTATTTACTGAACAAGACTAATATACTAAAAACAATTAGGTGTATCTCCAATAAATAATACAATAAAAGAACTATGTTAAGATTGTATGAATATGTTTAAAGGTAACCAAGAAAATTTACAGATAAACCAATCAAATCAATTAGAATTGAAGGTTCATGGAGAAAGGGAGACCAAAAGTTCTCTAGTTAATGGAATTAAAAGTGATTGAAGAAATTTGAGTGTTACTAGCGATGTATAGCCTTGCATAGAGTTTGCAGGAAAGAACAAATCTATATGGCGGATCCCAAATAGTTAGGACTAACATAGCTTGATGCCGATGACAGCGACAACAACAATGATGAGGACAAAGGACGATATGAGCTAGGACAAGGAAGATGATGAGATCTGGTTCTATATTTGAGTTAGAATGAACTTTTAATGAAAATCACTTTTAAGTATAGGAGTTATTTCATCTGGTGCCAACAGTTATATAACAATCAGTTTGTCCTATCTCTTATACAAATAATTTGTCGTCTCTGTATGGTAGGTCAACTTGACTGGTGATGGAGACAATAACTTGAGGTAATGTGAGGTTTACAATTCTACTGTGAAAATTATTTTTGAAATGACTTACTTTCATCTCCCTGCTTTACCATTATTACTGACACTAGTTAAGTTTGGTGAATGGAGCATAATTTCAGTGAGGAAGTCTCTCTTCAACTTGTTTTGGTGGGATTATTCAATGAGAAGATTAGGTTATTCAGGCGAAACTTGTAAGTAATCAAATTGCTTTTGCTATTAGATAACACTATTAGATATTTGTTAATTCCTGAAATATTTGGTAATTAAGCTTAGTGATTTGAATTATGAATGGGACCTACCTGTGTTTCTAACAATCCTTGGATGCCCTTTGGACAGGGAGCAGAATGAGGGTAACCAGTCTTCCCTTGAAAAAGGGCCGTGCCAAAAGGATGTTGACGACAACTCTGTTAGAAATGGGCTGCAACCTTCAATTCAAAATGGTTCCTTACTCTCCTTCATTGGTTCTGGGGATGATCTGGTTGCTTACGATCACAAAACTTCTGTTAGAAATCCTGAATGGCAATATATAATAAAAACAATTACTAAACTAAATCCAGCAGTTTATGTTGGCAGAGCTTCCTATGCTACTGTAAGAAACCTTTGTTTGAAATATGTTTTTGGAACTACCGAAAACAATGCAACATCCTTAATAAAATTCTTTACAGAAGGCAGTCCTGATCATTGTGCTGCAAACTTTCTTAAGTCGGTTGCTTTTCCTGCAACTGAGAATAATTTTACAGGTAGCATGAGACATCCTAATATATCCCCCATCCTAGGCATACTAGAAGCACAAGAACACTCATACTTGTTACATCCAGAAGCTCCATACACCCTAGATAACATTATGAATTATAGTCCCAATGTGTTGAAATCTGATTGGCACATTAGATTTTTGGCCTACCAGATTCTTTCTGCTTTAGCATACATTCATGCCTTGGGATTTTCTCATGGAAATGTAAGCCCTTCCAGCATACATTTGAATGAGTCACGTTGGGCACGGTTGAGTGTCAGCGAGATGTCGTGCTTGAAAGAGGCTTCTTCTGCTTCTGAAAAAAGTTGTTTCATTGGGGAATGCCCTTGTCAAGTTATTTATGCTGATCTTGGGTTGTCAACATCTATGTTTTGGAGTACCAATTTCAAGCTATGGTGGGCAGGCGAATTAAGCAATTATGAATATCTGCTTGTGTTAAACAAGTTAGCTGGTAGAAGGTGGGGTGATAATTCATTCCATATGGTAATGCCCTGGGTCATAGACTTCAGTGTGAAACCTGATGAAAATTCTGATGCTGGGTGGAGGGATCTTACAAAAAGCAAATGGCGGTTAGCTAAGGGAGATGAACAATTGGATTTCACATATTCATCATCTGAAGTTCCTCATCATGTTTCTGATGAATGCCTCTCTGAGTTGGCAGTCTGCAGTTATAAAGCCAGAAGGTTGCCTTTGTCAGTACTCAGGTCTGCTGTCAGATCTGTTTATGAACCTAATGAATATCCATCTAGCATGCAGAGATTGTACCAGTGGACTCCAGATGAGTGCATTCCTGAGTTCTACAGTGATCCTCGAATCTTTACTTCTCTTCACTCTGAGATGAGTGACTTAGCATTGCCTCATTGGGTGACATCTCCTGAGGAATTTATTTCATTGCATCGAGATGCTTTAGAAAGTGACTGTGTATCGCAACAGCTTCATCATTGGATTGACATTACCTTTGGTTACAAGTTATCTGGCCAACCATCGATTGAGGCAAAGAATGTAATGTTGCCTACATCTGATCCATCAATGCCAAATTCAACAGGGCGGCTACAACTTTTTACTAAACCACACCCTAGGCGCCGTGGCATCTATGGCATAAAAGAGGCATGTCTAAAGTGCCAATTGCAACATGAGAGCAAAGGGTCTAGGTGTACTAACAATCACTTGCATTTAGATTCCAGGGAACAATTATCAGAAACTAGTTTTTTAGAAAATTTAGAGCTAGCCAATCTTTTCAGTGAAGAAACATGTCATCTAGATCCTGTTTACTGCGGCAATGCTTGTTCTTTAAGGTATCATCCCAATGATCTTTCCGCCATTGACATTCTAGAAGAGCCCAGCAGTACTTCAGTTCCATCTGATTTCAATTTATGTTCCCTTCTTGAGTGTTTTGAGCCTGATGCTAGTTCTTTTATGGGTTTTCAAGAGTTCCTTAAATGGAGACAGATATCATCATCCTCCAGCGTACAATCAGAAAATCAGTCTTGGGATATATTTTCTTTTGGTTGCATATTGGCTGAACTTTATTTGAAGAGACCACTCTTTGATTGTGTCTCATTTGCTGCATACAAAGAAAGTGGTGTCAACCCAGTAGCAGTCCAAGAACTACCTCCTCATGTAGCAGTTCTTGTTGAAGCATCCATTGACAAAGACTGGAGAAGGTAATTTTTGAGTGCTTCTACTTAAGATTTGTTCAGAAACACTTGTACACTATTTTGTTTAAAGGGCATGCTAGTTCAGTCCAGACCAATTAGTCTTCCATTGGTGTGTGATTAGGCTTCCAGAATCATTCAATTTATTTAGTTTCTGATTTATTGGTTAACCCTCTCATCCTTTCTTTGTTCTGTGGTGATATGTACTTTCAAAACTTTCATATCGATCATTTTGTAATTCATCAGGAGGGCATCGGCAAAGTGCTTTCTCGAGTCACCATATTTTTCTGGAACTGTCCGATCTGCGTATCTGTTTCTTGCGCCATTTCAACTCTTAGCTAATACTGGTTACTGCTTTCAGTATGCTGCTAAACTTGCAAATGGAGGAGCTCTCAGATCAATGGGGCCATTTGCTGCAGAGATATGTGCCTTTTTCTGCTTACCTCTTGCAAAATCATCTCTGTCTGATGTTGAAACTGAATCTCTTTTGTGTCTTCTTAAAGAATTCTTGAATTGCCTGAGTTCTCGGGCAGTAAAAGCATTGTTTTTCCCCATGATTCAGAATGTTCTGCAGGCAGGTGCTACTCCAGTGTGTGTGCCTTTTTTTTTTTCCTACAGTTGCCTGTATCTGAAATACAAAAGTTTTCCTATCTGAGAACTTGTATTATTTTGATCACAGGCATCACAATATTCACATCTTAAGGTCTCGCTCCTTCAGGACTCATTTATGCAGGATTTGTGGAAGAAATTGGGCAAACAAGCATATTTAGAGAAGATGCATTCTCTTGTCATTGCAAATTTAGTAAATCCACCTGACAAAGTAATTGCATCAGCTGCTGCTGTTGTGCTAATTGGTTCAAGTGAAGAACTTGGTTTCCCAATTACGATCCATCAGGTACTTTTATTGCTCATGAAAACTCTAATAATCAGCTTACATGTGATGACAGAAATTTATATCAGGTTAATTACGGTTCATGTTTCAGACAGTCTTACCATTAGTACATTCCTTTGGAAAAGGGCTTTGCTCGGATGGAATTGAAGCTCTGGTTAGAATTGGTACTTGAGTTAATTGTGCTCTCAATTGTGTGGGATCTGTTTTTTTTTTTTTTTGCTAAAGTCGGAATTTAATTTATCACTACTGATTGATTGCCAGGTAGCCTTCTGGGAGAAACTTTCATCACCAGACAACTCTTGCCATTACTTAGAAATACTATTTCCACATGTATAGATGTTGTACAGAGCAATAGGTCTGAACCCATGCATGGTTGGGCTCTCTTAACTATAATCGATAGCTTTTCCACTTTAGATGGCCTTCTTATGGCCATGCATGCGGAGTTAATACTTAAGGAGCTGGTTCAGGTCAAATGTTTCACTTGATTTTACTAGTCATTTATGATATTCTCTTTCTTATTGCCTTTTGAAATTGGTAAGTTCTAATGTACAGGATCAAGTTTGCCCCCATGTCAAGGTTCTCATGCAGACACAGCTAGATCTTTCTGTGATTCAGGAAATTCTCTCGCCTTTTTTATTAACTATTTATATTCTAATATAAGAGGTATTTATAAAATAGATAATTGGGAGGAATATCATCATTTCCATTATCAATGTTGTCTTCTCATTTCTTAGCAGGTTGTTGCAACATCATTAGTTTCACTCTGTAAAAGACTTGGGCTGGAGTTGACTAGCTTATATGTCATGCCACAATTAAAGAACCTGTTTGACGAGCTGGCCTTTTCCCAATCAGCAACCTCAAAACCTGGTACTTCCGGATGGAACTTAAAGGTCTCTAAACAAAAGCTGGATGAGGTTTCCCAGATTGAAAGTAGAATGGACATTGTGTATGCTCAGTTCATTTTTTTCCTGCAATTTCTACAACAAGATTGGCCGCATTTTTTTTTGCCTAAATTTTGTTTGGCAACCTTGCAAATGTCTATCCTTCTTGATATGTGAATGTGAGTTTTTGCAGTTTGTTGCTGTATCCTTGCTTGGCGTCTCTACTTGGCATAGAGAAGCTCCGCCAATCTTGCTCTGTATGGTTCATCTTGGAACAAAATCTTCAAAGATACTACAACTGGAAGGTATTCCTTTACTGCTAGATTCTCAACTTGATGGTGACCAGGAACAATGTTCTAACAGTCTAGCAAACTTCTGATGTTTACATGAAAATAATAAATCTATTGTTTCTTGTATTTTCAGTGGGATGTTGTTGGGGAAACTCAGAGAAGTGGTGGTGAAAATGCTAGTACTCAACGGTTCAATGTGGGCAGAAGTTCTTCCTTGGCTTATAATCCAGCAAAATTTCTGATGAACGATGTTGGTTGGTTTGTACCACAAGGTCATGGAGCTAAAAGTAGCACGAGTCTGTTAAGTTCCAAAGATGAACTTCAATATAGTGACAAGTTTACTCAGCACTCTGAAAACTCAAATGTTAACTCTGTTGGGCCATGGTTTTGGTTCCCTAGTCCTGGTGCTGGTTCTGATGGACCTGATTTTCTCGGGCGCAGTGGTGGCTTGAAAGATGAACCATCTTGGAAGATCAAAGCATCAATTCTCTACTCAGCCCGTGCACACCCTGGAGCAGTTAGATCAATTGCTGTTTGTCATGATGAATGCACAGTTTATACTGGTGGAGTTGGTCCTGGATTCAAGGGTAGTGTCCAAAAGTGGGAATTGGAGAGAATGAGTTGTATATCTGGCTATTATGGTCATGATGAGGTCAGTTTTTGCCACAAATTCTTTCTGAACCTAATGTTTCAGTAGTTAAAGAGACAGTTCATTTTAGTAAAAAGTTCTACCCTTTTCTTCATTTTTTCTCCCTACTTCTACATTTTCTTGGAATCTTCATTTTTGTCAAACACAGTTATAGCAGTCAAGGACTTAAATATAAATATATTGGGATTTAGTTGTGAAATATAAAATCTCTGTAGCTGTAATTATAAGGTTACAATAAGACTAATAGATATACATGGTAGAGGGACTTCCTAGGTTTTGAATGGAATAATATCTCCTTTTCATCTTTCATGGTATAATCCGATACAAATTACTGTATATTCCAGATTGTGAGTTCCATCATCCCAGTGTTTTCCTGCATGTCATCCTGGTGTCTTCCTGCATCATTTTTGCTAAGCATAGTCACTGTCAAGCAAGACATCCCTTATCCCTTATCATGCACCCATGAGCTACCCATCCACAGTTAGGCACTAATGAGCAATGTGTACGTGCATGTACACAAACTGTGTGTTGAGCATGTGCTTACCTGTCGAACATCGGTGGCTCTCTTCCCCTTGGTTGTCATTGAGTTATCTTTCCTCTATCCATCCGGAAACTCCTCCTGTGGCAACTCTCTGCCCATGAACGAGCATCCTATTCTCTGCTCAGAAAGGATTCTGAGCTACTTGCTGTTGGATTTTGCCATTGCTTTTCAAGCAAATTTAATCATCTTCAGGCAGATTTCGCTTCAAACTCCTGAGACTTGTTCATTCATTCTGTGTCGATACCAGATTCATGGGGACTGAAATCTTGATGGTCAATATGTACATGAGTTGGAGCATGGAAATAGAGAAATAGCCAATTTCCTATGCATGGCAAGGCAGTACCTAGTAATGGAATTGTTTTGCTTAGTCATAGGGATAACCACCAAAGAACAGTGAAGCAACTATTGTTGTGACAATGCACCACCATCTTGGACATTTTTAATATGGAAAGAGTGAGGTAGTGTGTTTAGAGATGCAATCCTTCTCTTCAATGATCTACTTAGATTTTTTTTGGAAAGAGTGAGATAGTGTACATATTCAATTTTTTTTTTCAGTTTCTGTTGTTATGAATAGAACTTCTTTTTGATTGTCGACGTTCATATTGCCTTTTGTTTGTTATGCTTTTCTAACTAGGTTTTGCATTTGTAGGTCGTGAATGCTATCTGTACATTGTCTGTAAGTGGAAGGATAGCTTCTTGTGATGGCACCATCCATGTATGGAATGGAGATACTGGAAAATTGATATCGGCATATGCTGAATCATCAGTAAGCTTCCCATCGTCAACTGCAACCAAGGTGACTATTGAGCAAAGCAATATCCTCACGCCCAATGAACTCACTGGGGGCATACTTTCTAATGCATTCAGTGGTAGCTTGTATACTAGCATGCATTTCTTGGATTCTGAAGACAAACTTCTTGCTGGAATGGGAAATGGTTCAGTCAGGTTGGTCTAGATGCCATCTGCTGTGTTAGAAGGATATACATAAATGAATGCGCTTTTCTTACTATTCGGTGCTTTGAAAATATTGTTGTTTTGAATTGCTAATTTTAAATGGTTGGAATTTCTCATCTTCTTTGTCAGTCATCGAATATTTTGACATTATGAAATTAGCAGTAAAAGACTGATACATACAAATGTTCCAGAAAATAATTCATAAATATGTAAATCCAGCTGTTACCATAACTTCTATAACCAACTGTAGGGACAGCTTTTGAAGTCATTTTAGGCCCACAGGAACCCTCATCAGCCATGATTAACAAGTTAATGTGATACTTGTAATTCAACTCTAACTCAAATTTAATGGATATTGAATTTATCGTATAGCCAATTTCTCTGTTTTTTCATGTAGAACTTTTATAGTTAGGTATTCTACCCATTAAAAGCATTAAACACAATTGTTAAAGTTTTCCTTTGATCTTGAACAAAAAGTGGAAGAACAGTAAATTAGTTTGGCATGGTATACTATGGCTTATATGATATCAACCAGCTAGATGTTCCATGCAGATTTATTGATGTTTCCCAGGGCTGTAAGCTGCAACTATGGAAGACAGATGCTGCTGAGTATTCTTTTTCATCTCTTGTTTCTGCCATTTGCTCTTGTGGTTCTGAAAATGTACGAGCAGAGAAAGGTTCTAATCCCCCCACCTGGATTGCAACTGGGCTAAGTTCAGGTCATTGTAGACTGATCGATGTGAGGTGTGGCAACATAATTAGCAATTGGAAAGCACATGATGGTTATATTACAAAGGTATACTGTGCAGAATAGTTCAACTAGAGAATTTTGTTAGTAGATTTGCTGCTTTCGGTTAAACTTTGTGTTTTTCAGTTGACGTATTGGACATAAAAGATTCTGTTATTTGACACAGATGGCTGCACCTGAAGATTATTTGATTGTGTCCAGCTCACTTGACAAGAGTTTGCGAGTTTGGGACCTGAGAAGGTGCTAGATTTTGGTTTTATGTTCCATTTTTTATGCAATGTAGTCAATCTAAAACAAGAAGCTGTTTTAATTCTCTAAACGTTGTTGCCTGTAGAGTTTATGCACTTTTTACGATGCCATGCAAACCCTTTTTTCCTTCCCTGGACTTAAAGGCAGGAATAAGTTTTAGTATTTGGCAAGTTTAGAAAAGGCGAAACTATAGTAAGATGAATCTTGATTTTGATCTGGTATTTAATTTATGAGAAAAGATCTTTAGACCATTCTTCTTGGAACTATTGAATCTTGATTTTGATCTGGTATTTAATTTATGAGAGTAAAGAATCTTTAGACATTCTTCTTGGAATTCTATTGCAGGAGCCTCACTTCTCAAGCGGGTGTACTTCGAGTCCATTCAGATGCTATTACTAGCTTTGCTGTTTGGGCTCAAGATGTGATCTCAGTGTCCAGAAACAAAGTAGCCACATCCTCTCTTTCTAGATTCATAAATCAAGTACGCTATTCATATTCTCTTTCTGGTTTCAAGAATTTTCTCTTGACAAATGAAATTTAGTAGTGATATCTGGAGGTGCTCGTGTCAATGATTCTAAATTGTCTGAATTTTACCCCACTCTCCCTGCGTGTAAACAGGGTGATAGCCATATTCTCTGTTCAAAGCTTCAAAGGCTTGAACTGAGTATAACTTTGCACTCAAAAATTGTTTTTTTTTAAAATGAATTTCTCATGATAGAAAATGATAGTGTTATATACCAAATTAATTTTGTTTTTTCCTTATCAGCTTTTACAAACTTACCATTGAAGTCAGTGGAAATAACTTACACATGTTGATCTGGTATGCTGAGATAAATTTATACGAATGTGAAAATTATAAGGATAAATTGAGACAATAAATTTTGAAAGCCAAACTGAGAAAACTATGAAAAAGGAACCAAAGTGAAATTAGACATTAAAAACTTTTACAGACTTCAAGTTTCTGGAGCATCAAACAGCTTAGATACCTTCACCATTCTCTGCTATGATCTTTTTGATGCATGCCATCTTTTTTTCTACCTTTCTTTGCAGGGTGGAAATTACCAGCTTTCGCCTCGAACACTGTACTCTGCCGATCGAGGGTTGAGAAGCCACTCAATTATCTCCACGATAAGCATTCTTCCCTTCTCAAAATTGTTTCTTGTTGGGACTGAGGATGGCTTTCTGAAGATCTGCAACTAGTGCTAGAGTTCACTCTGAACCAAATTGTACTGTTTATGTAACAAACTGTTGTACATTACCATGTTAATAAAACAAGAAAAAAACATGTTGATGATTCATGTAATTAGTTTTCTTCTAAATTTTTATTTATAGTGTCGATTGTTTAATTGATCAGAATTTGACAACAGAAATGAAGCTGCTGAATTCATCTCGATGGTTGAATTCACACAAGGAATCCCCAACCCAATTGAAAACCCTCTATAGTGTCCTTTCTCCTTTTTTTTTTCAACACAAAGTATTCTATTTCTTTGTTATCTCTTCTACTTATGTGTTTAATTAGAGCTGTTAATTAAATTTATTATAACCTCTCTTTATTGGAGCAGACCAAATATGATTTTGTTCTAATTATTGTGTTTGAAATTTCTCTTACAAGAGCAAGGTTATTCTTTGGAGGAACCAATTCAATTACAGTGTAATAACAAAATAGCATGTGATATAGTTCGAGATAGATTTTTTTTAAAGAGACACTTGATGAACAAATTGTGGAACTATGAAAAATTTGGTCAGAAAATCAGTTAGCCGACATCTTTATTAAAGAAGTATCTAAGTGGGTGTTTCTTTTCTACATTTATGCACTAGCTTGATAGGGAATATTGAAATATTTAATAATTTTTCTATCATGTTTTTCAAGAGTAAAGTTTTTTTAATTTTGAGAAAGTGTGTTAAGTGGTTTACATAAGATTGTTTAATTTTATTAGAAAAGTTTATCATGAAGAATAACTCATATCATCAATTATTATCATCATCATAGAGTTGATTCTGAGAGTTAATACAATTTTAATTTTCAACAGCTTCCATAAAATCATTGATATGATGTGGTCCAATAACTTATTCTGTAGGGGTATTTCTTTATGTTTAGACACCAAACAAATAAATTGAAGATAAAAAATTTTTCATTTTAGTAAAAGATGGAATCTATCACCTCAGTGGTTCTATACGATCGGTCCCACGATCATCTATCAGGAGGTAAATCGGGAAGCTGCAGTTGATCACTAAAGGGGAGGGCATTGCTTCGGCTTCATCAAGATTTAACCCTTGCCCACTTCAATAAGTCTACCTCGTACTAACCAACTCAACCATGTCTCAAACAAAAAACTTTACATACTTACATGCTAAGGGGAAAAAAGGTCATAAATCACACTATGAACCCAAATAATGTCTTCACAAATAACAAACCTTTAAATACAAATAGCAACAAGAACTAGACAAACACACAACTCTGAAACAAGCTGAAGCCTTATTTTCTCTAGTCGATCTTTGAATCCTGGCAGGAGATTCCACCTCATTGTACATTCATGGTTGAAGCAAGGATCAGAAACACACTCCATAGGCCCTTTAGTTATTTACAGGACTCAACAACTAAATAGGGCACACTTAAACAATTAGTCTTATGCTATATCTATTTGACTTCTTCTTTGCTCTTCGGTGACATGGCTTTTGAACTTGGTGATTTCCCCATGATTGCCTTCTTTGCTTTGACAATTTGGTGCTTGACCTTTGATATTATGTTGTTTGAACGACGTGGAGAGGACTTAGCAAGAGCACTCTCTTTAGGAACTTCTTCTAACTTTACAAGATCAGCAGATTTTGGAGACAAGCTTTCACTTTCTTTTTTGTTTTCAGCATCCACAAATGCAGCAGTTGCAATCTCCTCTTTAACATCAATATCTTTTGGAGCTTCGACATATTCTCTGTTGACACTTTCATCTTTGCTTTCCTTTTCTTCCTTATCCTCGGATGTTTTATTTTCCACAGACAAATTACTCAAAGCATCAGCATTTTCACAAGTTGATTGAGTTGTTTCATCAGTAATTGTACTGTTGTTTTCTGAGTCTTGACACTTCTCTTTGGCAACTTCCAATTTCTCAATCTTGTTTGAGGATTCAGTAATGTCAGGAGCATAAGAATGTTTTGAGTCTTCATCCAAGATCACTTTGCTGACTTTCAAAATATCCTCTTTTTCACCCTCTGCTATTTCAATGCTTTCTGAACTTTTCTTTCCTTCAAATTCATCATTAATCTCAGTACTGCAATCAAGATTTTTTGAAGACTCCACCAAAGTGATTTTATCTTCTTTCGAGATCTCAATATCAATGTCTTTTGCATCTGTTTGTGAATTATCATTTATGTTATCCATGGATGTCTTCTCTTCTAAAATGTTATCTTTCTTGTCAACACTTTCAGCACTCACATTAGTCTTTTCTTCTCCGGTTGGTAATTCAGCGAAAGAACCAGAATCAATCTTGTTTGTTTCAGCAACTGATGGCTCTTCAATTTGTGTCAGTGAATCTGGCTTCTCATTCTCAACCTCAACTTCTGGTCGTGAGATCTCACCTGCAGTTTGTACAACTTTAGTGTGATCAGTACCTGCATCTTCTTGTACCAGATTTATAGTCTTTAGCTCAGTGACATTTGAATTGTTTGAAGTGCCGTCGACAGTTGCAGTCTCCATTTCCTCCTCTGCTAAGACTCGACCATTGTCATTTGCAGCATCAGCTTCATTTCCCTGATTCAGTTCTTGCTTTCTAATTTCTGCTTCTTCTTCTTCTTGCTTATTACCTTTAAGCTCGGCATCTATCTCTTTATTCCCTTCAGCACCTGCAACAACCGAAATATCTCTGCTAGATTCAATTAGAACTTGCTCTTCAGCATTCACCACTGCTTCTTGATTATCATCTGCAAGTTTGACATCATCAGTTCTGTTAGCTGGAGTACTGTCATCACTTGAAATTTGTTCTCCAACTTCTGTCACTGCACCTTCCTCATCACTTTCAAATTTAGCCTTGGTCTCTCTGAATTCATCAGAAGTAGAAATGGTGGAAGTAGAATCATTTGGCTCAGTTGCAACTGGTTTTTCAACTTCTCTGAGCACTTCCCCATTCACATCTGTGAGTTCAGCTTCAATCTCTCTACTTCTCTCAGTAATTCCAATAGCTGAAGTTTGGCAACCGAAATCACTGTGAAATTGTTGCTTGACTTCACTTTCTAATTCTGTGTTACCATCTTCAACTCTGGCTCCTATCTCTGTGGATTCTTCAACTGGAATTTGTTTCTCTGCTTCTATCGGCACCGCTTTGTCTTCAGCAATAAGCTCAGGTTCTAACTTTTTAGTTTCCTCAGCTATTCTATCAGCTGAAGTTGAAGTACTAGAAACAACACTCGGAACTTGTTCTTGAGCCTCCATTGGATCTTCTTTCTCATCGTCGTCAATTTTAGCTTCAGTGCTTCTGACTTCATCTGCAGTAACATCATTAGTTTCGGTTGCAACTTGTTTTGCTTCAATCTCTCCTGATCTTTCAGCAACTAAAGTAACTGAAGTAGGACTTCCTGAATCACTTGGAAATTGTTGTTCAACTCCTGGTTCTACTTCTGTCTTACCATCGTCAATTTTCGCTCCGACATCTGAGGATTCCTCACTTGAAATTTGTTTTTTAGCTTCTTCCAACACCTCCTGATGATCATCTATAAGCTTAGATTCTAGCCTTTCAGTTTCCTGAGCAATTCGGTTAGCTGAAGTGAAAGTATCAGAATCAATTTGAACCTGTTCTTGAACTTCTGTTGCTGCTTCTGTGGATTCCTCAATTGGAATTTGTTTTGCCTCTTCATCTACAAACTTAGCTTCTAACTTCTGAGTTTCATCACTGATTCTGTCACTTGGAACTTGTTCTTGAACTTCTGTTTCTGCTTCTTTCTCATCTTCTATAACTTTCGCTTCGGCGCTTCCGACTTCATCAGCAGTAACATCACTAGTCTCAGTTGCAACATGTTTTCCAGCTTCTGTTGTCACTTCCTGGTTGTCATCTGCAAGTTCAGGTCCAATCTCTCCAGATTTCTCAGCAACCCCAATAGCTTCAGCAGGATTAGTGGAATCACTTGGAAATTGTTGGTTTCGACTTCTGCCTCTCTAGCTTCCTCGGCGGAATCACTTGAAACTTGTTGCTGAATCGACTTCAGCTTCTACCTCTCTTGATTCTTCAGCAATTTCAGTAGATGAAGAATCAACCACTGGTGTAATTGGAGCTTGTTTTTCGACTTCGTCTGCAACTACTTCGATATCGTCTGTAAGTTTAGCACTAACAGAATCTGTTGGAACCTTTTGATCTTCAAGTTTAGCTTCTATTTCTCTCGTCTCCACAGCAATTGCAACATCTGAAGTAGCAGACACAATGCTACTCGACTCAGTTGGAATCACCAGTACTTGCTCAGAGACCTCCTCAGCATCTCTGGCAGCTGAATTAGCATTGTTCGACTCGACCGGAGGAGGCTCAACCTCACCATTGGCAGCTTCAACTTCTGCAGTCTCCAATGGCACCTCGAGCTCACCATTCTTGTTCTTACTTGTAGCCTCTTCTTTGGGTGAAACTTCAACAATTTCACTGAAGGAATCGACCTCTTCTGATGTTGAACTTGGCATTTTAGAACAATCAATGACTGATTCTCGAAGAACTACTCGATCGGCAGCTTCAGCAATGGCTGCAGTCTCCTCTTTGGACTCTTCTCCATTCAAGTGTTTATCTGGGACAGTTTGTTTCTCCTCAACAATCTGCATCATGGAATTTTTCATACTAAAAAAGATGACTAGAAGACTTATTCTAAAGATTTTTTTTTTTTTAAAAAGTGTTTTGTCAAGAAAATTAAAGATTTCTGAAACATTTTCTGGCGATCAGAACAATCAGTTCCAAGATAAAGAGCTTGCTTCCTAATCCAGAGAAGAACATAAGTCTTCTCTGGATTGCGGGTGTTGCTGATCAAATAAATTCTGGTTAATGATTTAATTTTCCTTTTAAGATCAATTAAAGTGACTTTTTTTGCAATGAAATCGTCGGAAATAAAGAATTTAGGCATTGGAAAATATAAAAATGGGACAGAAATGGAAACGTAAAAGGTAAGGGATTATCCTGAATTTTGTTCTTTTCTTCTTTTGTTAAAAAAAAAACAAAATAGAAGGAGATCAAGTTCTTGAAGAACCTGCAATGAGTGTAAATGAGGCTGAATACAAGCCCAGAAAAGAAAAAGACATCTATCTATACTGGAAAACAGATAGATACAGAGATTTTAGAAGGCCACTAATAAAAATCACACAGATAGAAACCTTCAACATATAGATAATTAACTTCAGCAAAGTATACGAAGGAAATTAAAGGGCAAATTAAAGCTAGCACATACCCCATCAGTTGTTTGATGATCTGCAAGCACAGCTTCAGAATCCATGAGTTCAGGAAGAGGTCAAACTTCAAGAAGAAGAAGAAGAAGAAAGAAAAGGAAGAAAATGAAGATGTTCTTGCACAGTAAGACAGAGAGAGAGAGAGAGAAGCCAGAAGAGCTGACAATCATGAAGAAAGGAAGATATCAACCATTAACTTGAGGCAAAAAGGAAAAAAAAGAAAAAGTTTAATATTTGTTGTTAGAAGGTTAGGTAGTCTTTCCCTACTTTGGATTCTGTGGCTAAATTTGAGTTAATTTAATTCAATTTTTGATCCTCCTGCTTCACTTAAATCTGCTATTTTGGCTCTTTGTATCCTTGTTGGAAGAACTTAATTGTATATGGTCCATGTCAGGTTGGGAGCAACAGAAACTGTACCAGATGCCAGATTGGGCTTCAGGCCACCAGTCTTTTTTTTTAAAGATTAATCCATGCATTTTTATCAGATTGGGAGAAAGAAACTTTAAACTCAATCCATAAACTACTATTAAAAGTTTTTTACTGCATATGTAAGTGTTGTTTCTCTTATAAGTTCATCAACACTAGTGAAGATTGTGTACTGTTTAAAAATAACAGTCTGAAAAAACAGTAATGAAACTGAGAAAGATTAAATATTTGGAACATCTGAAGAAGAAAACTCCTTCCAAAACCCTCCAAATATAGGGAACTATTTCATATGTATCTCATGTATTACCCAATCCTGCCACTTACTTTTACTCTCTTTTTCTTCTGATTTATTGGATTCTGATAAGAACTGAAAAAAAGGCATGGCAGTTCCTTTTCCTCTCTCTCTCTTCTCTTCGTTTTCCAAAAGCTAAAAAGGTTTTTGTAGAAATAAAAAAAGCACCTTCTCATGCTGTGTAAAACTGTGCAAATGAGTAGTGAAAAGAAAAGAAAAGAAAGAAAGAAAGAACATGCAATGCAATGCATGTACTCTCCCTTCATCATTTGCTCACCCTCTCCCACTTTGCCTCTGACACCCCCCACTACACTTTGCCTCGCCCTTTCTACCTTTCCATAAACAAGTTAAACAAAAGAAATTTTAATGAAAAGTTGAAGGTTTAAAGTTTTATCACTTTCGCCTCAAGTAAAGAAGGTTTAAAGTTTTATTGGGTTTTTGGGATGTGAAAGAGACTTTTTGGTTATTTTAATTAACGTTGGAGAAGTTGTAAGCTTAATTTCTCTTCTACTCTCTAGATGACAATTAAGAATAAGATGCATCGATCAAAAGCTACAATTTTCTTTTCCACTAGAGAATTATTTTAATTAGTAACTTTGTTGAATTCTAAGCCTTTGCTAGATGACAATATAGATGGCATGTTTAGCTCCGTTGGGGTCTTGTATTTTCTCTTTCCCAGTTGTCTTTTTTTGAAGAAAGAAAAAAGATGAGTTGATTGGCCTCTGAATGTTGCCAGGTGAGTACAAACCGCCCATATTTGGATCATCATCTGGTCCTTCTCATCATGTTCAGCAACAATTAAGATTTAAGAATGTTTTTTTATGATGCCCGATCAACTAATTAATAATGATTCATTTAGATTTTGTCTGATTAATTTATGGAGTTACACAATCTCTTTCTTCTCTTAGTCGTCTAGAATAAATTTGGATCCTAATCGTCTAATTTATTTCTTAAGTTTTTACTACGGTGTTACTAAATATAAGAAGTAACAATTAAGATTTTTAACGTCAAACATGAGTTGAACGTATTCCTTGACATATGGCTATGTCTTGGGGAACCGCCTGATGAAAGAGAAATACAAAGTGAACATGATTTAACCGTGTTCTATAATACGAACATGTTCGATCAACCGTAGACATCCAACAACTATTACAGCTTGATCGTGTTTATCAATACGGTCATGGCACGGTGGCGACGTCTCTCAAACTTGAAAAGTTTTGTGATGCAGAGGGATCTGAGCTTTGAGGGCATCTGCAACGTTAGCGCGTTAATAACACTAAAAAAATAAAAAAAATGCATGTGGCAGTAGGCCCACCCCACTGCCACATGAACGCGTTCAAAATATTGAACGCGTTATGTGAATCACTCCTCCACGTCACCTTAACGCTCCATTTCACTTCTCCACGTCATCTAAGAGATGCTATTAACGCTCCATTAACGAAGCGTTACAGTTGCTCTGAGAGACTATAACTTTTAACTCGGATTGAATTACGGGACCTTTAAAATATCAAATCAAAGTTTATTTAAATATTTACAAATGATTTCTCATAACAACCCAATTTTAAACTCGAAAAGTATTATTTAAAATTTTTTGGAAGACCCAGAACAATCTTTGTTATTATATTAGAGTTATTATCGCCTTTTATATTGTTAGGATTTTAAGGCTATTTAAATATTTATTCAGTTATGATTAGAACATTATTTTTTATTTTAAATCAACTTTATTCGATTAAATTTAGAGATTACTTCTCTACGTTTAATATTTTTTAAATATTTTCTTTGAACTTTTGTTATGAAAATAAATCTCCATAATAATTGCTATTCTAGTCAAATACACCCGTGGAGATAACAACTAATTCAATTTGGTTTGTTTGTTGATAAGATTAGACGGTTTAGGGGTTAGGTTGATCTAAAATTTTTAAAATATAAAAAATCAAAAATAGTTTTAAAAAATTATTAATAATAATACGTGTGTGATTTTTATATTCCTTTTTTATTTTAAAATTATTATTATTATTATTTAGATCGAGACGATTCTGCCTCGATAGGCCTATTTTTGACAGCATTAATTTCACACATATAAGACTTTTCATAAATAAATAAATAAATAAATAAATCTTTTAAATTCTAATTTTCAAAGACAACTTTGATTTTGTTAAGAACGTAGACTTGTGAGTTGTGTGTGATATTGATTTAAGGAGAAAAAAATTACTTTGATCCTGAACCACGAGGCGATGGGGGCAGTCATCCTTAGTAATTTTTTAATATAAAAGATATATAAATATAAAAATAGAAAAGGAATGAAAAGCGAATAAAAAATAATCACTAACTATCTCTTTAATATAAATACACATCTTCTACTTTTCAATATGAAATTCTTCACTCTAATATAAATATATATCTTCTACCTTTCAATATAAAATTCTTTACTCCATTCCTTTCCTGTCAAGATTCAACTTTTGACTGTTATATTAGAAATATTATGTGTTCATCGTCTATGCTACATGCTACGTCCTAAGAGGTTAGATTTTTTTTTGAAGCTCTTAAAGACGTTTGAGCATCGTACAAATAACAATAGAGGTTTTTACTGTTAATTTTCATTTGAGCAACTAACTCTCTAAGACCTTTTACAAATTTAGCGTTAATGGCTTTATGTTGTCTACCTTTAATTCGTCGATTGAGTAAAAATAGTCATTGCTCCAATCCAGCTTTTATTGATCATATTCAAATCCGCCTTATTAAAGGTTGTTAAACCATTGAATCAACAACTACTCCATACTCCTTTTCCTAAAGTGGTAAACATAGAGGCATGTGTTACTTAAGTTTTCGGGTTCGAATCCTCTTAGTAACATATATTTGTTGACTGAGGTACTGTGCGATTCAAATCTTAGCAACATGTATTTGTTGGCTGATGTGCTGTTGAGGCAGTATGCTCTTATCAACATAGTGGTACCGTGCCTCCAAAAAATCTCTTAGGAGGTTTTCTGATATGAGACCGTTTTAGCGGTGGGACTGGTCACTATAAAAAGTTTGTCCACTACAGTTTTTGTCCCCGGGGCAATGGTACCGTGGTAGAACATCCAGATTGTCACCCAGGCACCTGTGGTTCGATCCTCAACTACGACGTATTTGCAGGAATTTTCCTCCAAATGGAGAGTGCAATCAAAGGATGTTGGACGTTTGGGCTGACCGCTGCGTGCACTTCCTGATTTACCTTGGTGATCGGTGGGAAATTTCCGTGGGGCCGGACCGGTCACCCCAGAGATAGTCAATGGGGCTAACTAGGATTTATCATTTTTTTTCCTAAAGTCCACCTTGCTATATTTATTTGATATGTTGGATGCTACAAGCCATCCTTTGTCGATTGCCTTGCGTCCACCTTGTTAAGAACCTTTGAGCTATCAAATATAATCCATCAAACTTGACTACATCAAGTCAACTATAACAACTTGACCACATCAAATCACAAGCTCTATGACCTCTATATGTACTATATATATCAAGTCTATGCACACTTGAAGCATACATTAAAAAAAAAATACAAAATAAACAACTTAAATCTTTATCTATTAGATGCGCTAGAGGGGAGTGTAAATATCGCTCGTGCGTTTATTGTTCTTTCTTATCTATTAGAGTTAGTATGTACAACAGAAATAAAGGAACTAAAAGAAAAATAAGAAACAAGGAGATTTATTTGATTCACACCTCCTAGAGTGCTACTCCAAGGCCTGTGTACTCGACGTGAGTTCACTATTTTTTCTTCTTTTCGGAAACTTTCCAAAGGTAGAGAAATATCTTACAAGAGTGATATTATAACCACAAATAATATAAAGATAAAGCAGGTATATTAAATAGTATAAACAAGGTTTTGCAGATCCGATCTAGAAGTCTTGAGTGTCGTGATCCTTATCTTGCCGTTTCTCCGATCGTAGATCTTTGAGAGCACTTTTGAGCACAAAGCATAGGAAGATTGAGATGAGAATTGTTGTTCGAGTCTTCTGCTTTCGTCTCCCTTTTATAGAGTTGGATTTGATTTTTTTGGTTGACCTAAAAATCATGTTCGATCGATCGAATCTTGGTTAAACTTGATCCAAAGATTAAGCCTCATGATCTGGAGATCGAGCCTCATGATCTCGTCGTTATTAGATTTTTCAATTGATCGAAACTTTTTTGGTCGACTGAATCAGATCAAGTCCTAATCCTTTAGTCTACCTAATATACTATACTTGGTTCTTACTTAGAGTTTACTCCTTCAAGACTTCATGTACTAACTGAGATTTACTCCCTAAGGATTTTTTTTTCTTTTGTAAAGCATTCAATATCGATTACCATTAATCTGCTTGGGCTTTACCCTTACCTAACATCCAGTCTCTAAACCTGCTAGCTAAGGCTTTTCCTTTGTTAGAGATCTGGTCAAGCTTGACTTGTCTAGACTTTACCTTTGTCAAGCATCCGTTCACCCTTGATTTGTTTAGACTTTATCTTTGTCAGTCATCCGGTCAACCTTAACTTGACTAGATTTTTCCTTTACCTAGGTTAGCTTTGACCTATTAAGACTTCTTACTCAACTGACTTGTAAGCACTCAGTTAACCTTGATTTGTTTGGATTCTCTCATCAATTTGGTCAACCTTGACCAACTCATATTGCTTGTTAAATATCAAAACTCTAGAGGTTGATCGCACCAATACTTTTTTTTTTGATAATATGTTTAACTTGGACTAAATGCTCAACAAACTTTTCAAGTTTTATGCCAAACTAAGAAAGAATAAAGGTTTCTAACTTAAACATACTCCCCCTTTGACATACATTAAAAGACTATCTATTTTGTGATTCCTAAAGTCCTATTTAGATTTTGCACCAACAATCATAGAATTTCTTTAGTTAAAATTACCTTCCTTATCTTCTTGAAAGACCATATACTTGTTCATAATTTTTAAGATCATTTTAAAAAAATCTTTTAATTTTTTTTTTCAAAATTTAAGGACCATTAAGGTTTTTCAAAACTTTTGTCAAATTCATTTTTTAAAAATTTTGAAAAAAAATTTGAAAGATCCAAAATTTTCAAACAACTTTTCAAAAATATTTTTCCTATTTTCAAAGAATTTTGAAAAATGAATTTATATTTTCAAAAATATTTGCTAAAGTATTATTTCAAAGAAAAGAATTTTGTTATATGAAAATATCTTTGAATTTTTTTGTCAAAATCATTTTCAAAATATTTAAAAATAGAATTTAATCTTGAAAAACTTCTATTTAAAGATAGATCTTTCAATAGAGTCTCTCTTTAACTTGACACTTCATTAGAATATCTTTGTTAACCACAAGGATTGACATATGTATACCTATGCATCTAGGGTTCAATGGTGTAAAATTTTTTTAAAATGTATATATAAGTACACCCAATCAAACAATGAAATCATTAAACATTACTATGTTAATCACTATTTTAAAAATAATTTTATGAAAATAATCATATAAGATTTTGAAAATCTTTTCAAAAAATATTTTCAATTTAATTGTCCTAGCATCTCACCCATTCTACGTGTCTGTGTCTCAATATACACAATACACGGTAACTTATATATTAGTGTGAGATGGGTCTTTCCATTTTACTTGATTAAGTTAATTTTGATTTGAGAAGGGTGTTTGATCTTGGGTTAGATTCAAATTTAGCTTTGGATCAGTTAAGTCAACATTTTTTAAACCAGCTTCTAGGTCATGGCGAGACTAATGGGCCTACTTTGGAGCGACCACATCCTTATACAAAGCCAATAAAAGAAATTACATACTTAACTAACTTAAAAAAATTCTTGATCTAACTAGTTTAGGATGTGGTGAGTTACCTTTAGTTCCCCTTTAGTTCCACTTAGCTAGGTGCATTAGGTAGGATACGCCTTATCCAACTTAGATATACACTTAGTCTAAATTTCTCTAACGTATTATTAGCTCACCCGTCCTTATACGATATTGTCAAGATCAAATGTCCCTTTGTCTTATCTATTCATTTTAAGTTAAATAAATAGTACAAGAATAACATGTATGACATGACATAATTAACATGACATATGATAATTAATTGCAAATATGTATATACATGGCAAACATATAATATGTAAAGCAAGTCAATCAAACAAATCATAATAATTGATTTCTAATAATATATTAAATTTTTGATTTGATTTATTTATGTTATCCTCTAATGTGCAAATTGTTGGTGCAGTTTGCATTAACGGTCAAATTCAAGTTTTGATGAATGACAAATAAGTTAAAGTTAGGTTTGTTATGGGTTTAACCTTCTTACTAAGTGTACAGGGTTGAAAGACTTAGAACCAGACACCAAGCTGAAGTCCAGGATGGTTGAGTCCTGGCAGGAAGTCCAGTTGGATCTGTGGGGCCTGACAACTGCCTGAAGACCAAGTTGATGAAGACTTGGCAAGAAGAACAGGGTTGGTTGAGCCTTGGCAAAAGACCTAGTGAGTTAGAGAAGTCTAGTAAAGTTGCACTAAGGTAAGTAAGGTAAGTCACTGGAGGAGCGAACCAGTGAGGACGAGTTCCATTTTGAAACTTAGGCACGGTCCAACTTAAACCCATTTGGGTGATCTAAATTGAGGCCTAGTTAGATCCTGGTCTGGATTGACAGGACCTAATTAATTTTGAATATTCTATATTTTATTATATTTTATTATTATACTAACTCTATTTTATAAGATTTATTTGGTATATGGACTAAGTTAATTTTGCAAGTGAACTCTGCAAAATTAATCCTCATTATTTTTCATTTTACTAATTTAAAATTTTATTAAATGATAAAATTATTACTACCTATAATAAATATTTAAGGAGGATAAAATTTCCTATAAAAAAATATTTTTTTGAATTATTTTTTGATCCTGGATAAGATCGCGAGCAAGGCATGGATCAAGTTTTACGTTTTTTAAAAATATTTGTAGATCTAGATAAACTCAATAGTAACTATATAAAGTTTCGATCAGTGCATGAATTGTATAGCTTCGACCAACGTCCTCCTTCTGCGGTGGCCTGAACTTCGATACGACCACGTCCAACTTCTGCCGGAAGATCATCCTCAACATCCGAGCTCGTCCAGAATCTTTTACGTGTTGGGTAACAAAGAAATTTTTAATTTTTATTTTCTGCACTTATTTAAAATTTGAAAGTGTGGGGTTGTCACACTTTCAATTCATTGTATTCGCCTACTCTATCAGCGGTTTTCTTCTGGTAGAGAAATTTAGTGGATTGCCAATAGGAAAGGTCCAAGGGACTTGGGCCTTCGAGTAGAAGTCGCTGAAAGCTCCGAACGAAGTAAAATCTTCGTGTTGGCTTGTGTTGTGATTTGTCATATTTTATTTTTCCGCTGTGCATGATTTTTAACGTACTTAAAAAAACTAAAAATCATATGATTCACCCCTCTCCCTCTCACGTGCACTCGATCCAACACAAAACCACTTTCATACATTTTGATTTTTATTATATTTGTTATTTTCTTGAGTATGATTTGTTGATTAGTTTTATAATCAAACAGTATTTGATTATAACTTGATTTAAAAATTTTAGTTCTTGACTTGTGTTTAATTTGACCTAGACTTGCATTACAAGTCTATATTTTGAAAGTTTGTAAAATTATTAATAATCTTTTCTAATTTATTAATTTATTAATTTTTTATTTTTTAAATTTTCTAAAACTTATATATTTTGAATTTTTAAACTTTAAAAACTTGTATTTTGAATTTAAAAAATTCAAATTTTGATTTTTCAAATTTTTAATTTTTGAAAACTTATTTTTATGATTTTTAACTACAAATTCATATTTTTAAAATTCAAATAAATTTTTAAAATTAGAAAAATTTTCATGATTTTTAAAATTCAAATGTAGGTTTTTAATATTCTTAACATCTGAAAACTTATCTTTTAAATTTTTAAAATTTAAATTCTAATTTTTAAAATTTGAAAACTGATCTTTTGAATTTTTTAAATTTAAATTTTTTGTTTTTTAAAATTTGAAACTTATCTTTTAAATTTTAATTTTTAAAATTTATCTTTTGAATTTTTGAATTTTAATTTTTTCTTGAGATTTGAATTAATTAAATTTGAATTATTCAATTAAAGATTATCTTGATTAATTAAATTTAAATTATTATTAATCAGATTTGAATTAATTAATTTTGAATTATCTTGATTAATTAAATTTGAATTATTATTAATCATATTTGGATTAGTTAATTTTAAATTATTTTGAATAATTAAATTATTAATTAAATTTAAATTAAGTGAATTATTTTGATGATTATCACTTTATTAATTTGATCACAATTTTGATTGAACAAATCAAATTTTGTGTGGACCTGATTAACAGTTATGATTGATTTGATCAAAATCTAGATTATTATTTAAATTAATCAGATAATTATCCTTTTTAATTAATTTTAAATTAATTAAATTTGAATTAATTATTATATTTGAATTACATAATTCTTTATTAATTACATTATGATTATTAATTAAGTTGCTAAACATAACTAACTAATTTATCAGGCATATCAAAAATAACATTTTTATAAATTTTAAATTTTCTAACCTTGATCACTCCTCTTGGATCCAAGGATTTTTTTTTTTTTTTTTTTGCTCCGAGCACCGATTCTTGTAATGTCTAATTCATTTGCACTTAAAGCATGTCACGTGTCCTTGCTTTTCCAAACTCCTGACATTGATTTCTCCTTTATCACCGATTGTATAGATCGAGTCTTATAAATAGGGTACTTATTTTTATAATATCCTCTTTCCCCGCACTTAAAATATATTATTTGTTTATATTTTGAATTTAACATATTATCTTTTAAATCCTTGTTAAGACTCTCCCCTTTGACCATTAACGGCTCGAATTCGGGTTCGACTTAATCTTTGAGTTGATCCTCCCTTAGCAGTCTTCTAGCTTTGAGGGTTGCTCATCTAACTTGATCAACCAAGTACACAGATCGTGGTCATTTCTGTATCTTCCTAATCTACACCAGATTTTGTTAGACAAAATACTCAATATTAAATTACTTACCTTTTGATTTGCTTCTGGGTTAGCTGATGGTTTCTTTAATGCTGCCCAATTGTTTTCTATAAAAGGTAGAATCTGTCACCCCAGCGGCCACACACAGTTGGTCACATGACCATCTATGATAAGGTAAATCGAGAAGCTGTAGTTGACCACGACAGAGGAGGGTATTGTCTCAGCTTCGCCGAGATTCAAACCCTTGTCTTCTTCTGCAACTCTGCTCCATCGTAACCAACTCAGCTATGCCCCAGAGGTAATGCTTGTTGGGTTGTAAAGGTACAAACATAGACTCACATCTAAAACACATGAAAAAGATCATGAGTTTAAAAGGATGGAAGATATCTTCATTGGTATGAGATCTTTTGGAGAGAGTCCAAGAACAAAATCATAAGGACTTAGACCCAAAATGGACAATATCATATGCCATTATGGAGATATTCTGATTCTATCGGTACTAATAATGCTGCCCAATTATCGAAGTCACCACTCAGTATAAAATATTCCATTTGTGACCTCCATAAATCAAATTTATTCATTTCGAATGGTGGACAGGCAAAACATCTCATTTCGCCTATAAACCAGTGTCGGCACAAGCAGTACCAATGTCACGTGGGATCGACAACGCATTGGAAGGCGTTGCGTGGGACCAATGACATGTCTGGACTTCGGAGACGTCACCCAGGTCATTGTGCGAGCCACGCATGCCTCTGGTCGTGCGTTGAAGAACTAAGGTTTTTAACATGGTAAGGTTTTTAATTGTTTAAAAACATATTAATTTAATATGTATATATATTTTTTAAAAATTATTTTTAATATTTAAAATAAGTTAGATTAAAAATTTTAATCAACACATATCTATGATTGAAATAAAATAAAAAAAATAAACTAACAATTGAGATAGCTCTAGTTTGCTCCTCAATCAATTATAGTGAAGAGTCTATTCGACCCAGATAGGATAGATGTGCTAGAGGAGAGGGTGTTAATTGCGCTCATGCTTTCATTGTTCTTTCTTATCTGTCAAAGTTAGTATGCATAGTGGAATATAAATGAACTAAAAGCAAGACAAGAAACAAGGGGATTTACTTGGTTCACATCCCCAAGGTGTTACTCCAAGGCCTATGTATTTGATGTGAGTCCATTATTCTTTCTCCTTTCCTAAAACTTTCTAAAGGCGGAGAAATCTCTTACTAGAGTGACAATCACAAATAATATAAAAATAAAGCATGTGTATTAAATAGTACAAATAAGATTTTGTCGATCCGGTTCAGATGTCTTGATTTTCACAACACTTCTCCTAGCACTTCACTGGTCGTAGAGTTTTAAGAGCACTTTCAAGCACAAAACATAGGGAGATTGAGGTGAGAATTGTTATTCAAGTCTTTTGCCTTCGTCTCCCTTTTATAGAATCGGATTTGATTTTTTTCAGTCGACCTAAAAATCATGTTCGATTAATCGAACCTTGGTCATCCAATGACTGACCTCACGATCTAGGGATCGAGCCTCACAATCCTGTCTTTATTAGATTTTTCGATCGATCGAAACTTTTTTGGTCAACTAAACCAAATTCAATTATCAAAACTTAACCCTAGTCACCCAGATTCATTCGGTTGATTGGATCAATTTTTGATCGATCAGACTAATTTTTATCTATTGGATTGGCATTTCAGTCAACAAAATTGGCTATTCGATTAACCGGACTGGTTCAAGTCTGGTTCGGACCGAGTTAATTCTAGTTCACTTTGTACTTGGTCCAACTATGTCCGAGTGTGTCCGTTTGCTCTCCAATCTTGCTTCCAACTCTAGTTTCTTACCAAACAAACACACAAACACAAAGAAACAAATCTAATCCTTTAGTCTACTTGACCTACTAGGCTTACTTAATTCTTTTTTGGAGATTACTCCTCCAAGGCTTCTTGTACTACGTGCCTATAATTCACTCTCCTAGGATTTGTTTTCTTTGCTTAGAATCCTCTCTCGGAGTCTTCTCACTACATAAGAGTTCACTCTCTTAAGAGTTTTTTCTTTGTCAAACATTCGATCACCCTTGACTTGCTTGGGCTTTATCCTTGCCTAACATCCAGTTCTCTAAACCTACTAGGACTTTCCTTTTGTCAAAGATCAATTCAACTTTGATCTGTCTGAATTTTATCCTTACCAAGCATCCAGTTATTCTTGATCTATGGACTTTCTCTTTGTCAGTCATCCGATCAACCTTAACCTGACTAAACTTATCCTTTGCTAGTCATCTAGTCAATCTTGACCTGACTAGACTTTTCCTTTGCCTAACTCAACCCTAGCCTGTCAAGACTTCTTACTCGACTCACTTCCAAACACTTAATCAATTTTGAGTACTCTCTAATCAATTTGGTCAACCTTGTCCAACTCAAGGTGTTTATCAAATATTAAAACTATGAAGGTTAATTGCACCAGCAGTATCAAATACATCAAAGTAATATATATAATTAAACTCCACCATTTAGGATCATCGTAAAGGCATACATCCAACGACTACAACTTATTTGCAAAGAAAACATATAATTTTGAATTAATTAGAACATTTATAAAGTTAAATTGGTAACAAGAAATCAACCCTAAAATGTCTTTAAGGGCCCTTATAGATTAACTAAAGTAATCATTCTAATTAATCTATCATGTAACATTTCTAATTAATAGCCCACACCTAAAAAGATCATTTTAATCGAATACAACCCATATGAAATATTACAAACTTGTCCTTTTCATTATTAAATTTTCAACACAAAACTATTTCTTATAACTTCATATTTACAAAACACCCCAACCAACATACCAACTTGTCTTGTTGGAGAAGTCTGGAGGGTAGATGTAATTTGTTAAGTTCAAAAGAATTAAATAAAAAAGTTTGTAACACTTGGGAGCAAAATGCAAAACTAGTGAAACATTTCTATTTGTTAATGTATAATTTGGCAATTTATTACTAAACCACATAGGCTATATGTAATACCCAAAATACCTATTTAATTTTCATATTTATCAAAATATGAAATCTTTTAATTATGCCCCTTGTTTTATGAGCAGTCGTTTGATGATGCATCATTAATCAACTGTTATATAACAGTCAAGTTCATCAATCGATTCCTAAATTTATTAGACTTGAATATTTATCAGTTGACCATTATATAACAGTCATGTTCATTAGCCAATTTTTAAATTTATTGTGCTTATTACTCTTAAAACATGAGTATAATTAAAAATGATTATATATTTTGATAAATATGAAAATTAAATATCGATATTTTTTTGAGCTCTATCTCCTATTATATCATCATTTTATAAAAATTTGATCACGTTTGATATACGTATTTGTCATAGGTTCCCAAGCCCGGATAAAGGAGGAGGATTGCGTTAGGTTGATAATTTATTATGTTCAATAAATTATCCATAATTTATTGCATTTATTGCACATGTAAGAATAATAATTATTATTGTTGAGTTGACATATGATCTTTAATTAATTTGTCCCTTATAAAAATGGGATAGGTATGAACATGCCATGTCATCTCATGCACCAAAATCCAATTTGGCTTCCACCATAATTTTTATAGATTTTAAATGAGGTATCAAATATAATCATATATACTTTATCAAATAAAATAATATAAATAAGATCTAATGTTAATTTCACACTCCAAAAACTAGATTATATAATATAAATATTTTTAACTTTGTCTTTGCTAGTAATAAAGTATTTGTTAATTTTACCAAATCTAGCTTTGAAGGTAGAATGGCAATTTCAAAGTACTTAAACATTGAGGCATAGCCTTTGATTAGATTTGAAGCAATGCAAGAAAGTCTACATTTGATAGTGAGTTTTGATGTGCTAAAATTCTATTTGGAAGGTTTTGTAATAAAATTTCTTAGTTTTTTTTTTTTTACTTTTGTCTCATTTTTTAAAAATAAAAATGACTAGACTTGTAGTTTAAAATGTATTAGGAGAAGAATAAGGACATCTATTTTTTGAAATAATTATTAAGAATTAGCAAAAGTAATAATAGTGTTGAAGAAAAAATTAACTAGTCATTCTAGCTTAATTTGGTTTCATTGCAAAGGTGTTTACTTACCAGAGATAAATGATAATCTCATTAGTCGTATTGACCAATATGAATACAAGAGAGAGAGCTTTAATCATAAATTTGAAGACCTTTGGGAATTTTATTAGAACTGTAATCTTGTTGCAACAGTGAACATATTAAAGTATTTATAGACTAAAATGAACAAATATAACTTTCAAAATACAGTGTGACAACAATAAGTACACACAAATCCTAATATATAGATTAACTAACCTACTTTTGGAGCTTTGCAGTTTGTTTCCAAGAACAAATACTTCATTCTCAATTGAATAAAGCCACTGATGGAAATCATGGAACACAGAGCAGCTAACGAAATTGAAGATCCTGAGCTTTCAAACACAATCATCTGTTATCCTGAGCTTTCTGAGAATGGTAAGCTCACAAGCAGAACTTCAGATTCTAACAACCAACTTAGATCATCGACATTAGAATTATAAAGATCCTAGTGTGCTATAATTAACACTAAAATTGTTAAACTACATACCAATTCTATGAATATAAGCGGCTGAAGATTCAGGAAAATCATAGTTAATCACACAATGGATGCCCTTGAAATCCATTCCATCTTGCCTGATCTGAAGTTACTTACTGTATCTTCTCTCTACAGGAACAGAAGGTTGAATGGTCAGAAGATGTAAAGGTCATGAGTTCCAAAACACAAAGCAAACTGTCAATCCAATTGCATCGAATAACATAGTCAAGTTCATACAGTTCCTTTGCTGCTGGGAAAGGTCGGCATGAATAACATCAACTCTTATATCGTCAAATGCTAACGCCCTGTACAGTGCCTTTGCTCTTTCTTTGCTTTGCACAAACACCAGTACTGGAGGATTCAGAATCTACCAATGAAAAAACATACACAGTTTAGTACTGGAGGAATCAGCAAGAAATGCATGTTTGCTTAACAGAGTATTCAAAATGCTCCTGAACTCCAGAGTTCAAATATGAACAGTTGTACCACTTGAAAACATTGACGAAGAGCAAGCACTCTTCCTTTCTCAGTACCAGTGAAAACTAGTTTTTTGCTTAATCAACTCAGAGGCAGAATGTCTGTCAAAAGTTCAGAAAACATCAATGACTATGAAAGTAGATATTTTATTATTTAGGCATTAATGTTGCATACTTTCTACCCATATTCACTCGGAAAGCATAAACCATGATTGTGCTTGCAAGTTTTTCAACTGATTCAGGCAAGGTTGCACTGAATAGTGAACGAATTACAGTAGTTTTTGAACAAGCCTGACACAGAATCAATTTGTTCCATAAAACCTAGCTCAAAAAGCTTGTCAGGTTCGTCCAAGGCAAGATATTTAACTCTGCAAAAAGACAAAAATAAAAAAATATACAAAACTACAACAATATTATGGTACTTGATACACCATTACTTTTGACGTTCATACACAAAAGCACCAATTGTATGTACTGCACAAATGGTTAAATTAGTTCACAAATTGTAAGATTGTTGAAGTTTTAATGAAACACTAATTCCAAGCTCAAATATCCCATTACATTCTAACAAATAACCTATCAGAGATCAGAGCCAGTCCTTGTTGTACGAGGGCCCTAGGCGAAATTATAATTTTTGGGCCCTGGCACAGTAGCATATTTAATTTTTAGAGCTTGATAAATTATGATTTTCAATCAATAAGAGTTCCAAGATAAAATTTTTTTATATGAAATAATGCTCTCCAAGCAACTAGAGTTCCAAGACAAAAAAGAAAAATTTCTCCTATTTCAAATGATAACGATACTCTAAATTATATTTAAACATACAAAAAAGAACAAAAAAAAGTCGGGGTTTTTTGAATTGCCACTGCAAATTCCATTGAAATACTTTTTTTCTTCTTCGTAGTGAAGAAGCTCCAAACTGGATGAAGGTCGTCATCGAACATTAAATTTTTTTGATAATCGCTCATAATATTTCCTTGTCTGCTCTATCAAAAGGTATAAACTTCGTCATGTCAAAACATCAAGAAAATCATTTTGATGCACAAGGGAAAACATACAACGAGGAAATTTAAAGACCTGTATAGCTAAAAATAAGAGAAGGAAACAAAAATATAAATTACAAGGATGAAGTTGGTGAACATGCAATACAGTTCGAAGACCTGTATACCTCACTTGACTAGTAGTGAGATAATAATTTTATCACACAAAAATTAAACATATGAACTACTGGAAAAAGTTGATTAACTAGTCACTCGTTAAAAGTTTCGTGTTGCTTTGGAAGGCACTAATTTATGCATTTGCAGCTTAATAGAAGTTAATTAATAGCACAGCATAAAAAAGTCTACATATATAATGAATTCAAAATGGACAAGTTACACTCTGTTTAGCATGTGGTTTTTAAAAACAAACATTCAAGGCAAAATAACAAGCATGTTGGTCAC